>NC_073354.2:17265357-17567261 GCF_027580225.2 Misgurnus anguillicaudatus
CTGCATATGGTATTGAGAAGGCCACCACCTGCACTACGGTAGCAGTGAAGATGCTCAAGGGTATGAAGCTGCTCTTCTCTGATCTCACATCTGCTGTAGATGCGGTTTATACGTTGCATTTAGTATTTTTTGTTTTTATAATTTTCTACAATTTATGTTAACAACATAACAGTTAAGTAAGAATCCTGTGAGGATCTTGTTTACAAGAAATTCTCATATTTTTTGCCAATGTCAATGTTTCAGATTTGATCATTTGAATAGTGACCATTTTAAGTCATAGCAACTGTAATCATAGGCTATGCAACATAAAAAAATGAGTACATGCATACACATTTACAAACGACTATAAATGTTATATATACAGTATGCTCATTTGAGTGTCTGACCTGTGTATCCTAACACACTTGGCTGCAATATTCCCAAATTCCAACAGAGGGTGCCACTGCCAGTGAGTACCATGCTTTGATGTCTGAGCTGAAGATTCTCATCCACATTGGGCACCATCTTAATGTGGTAAACCTTTTAGGAGCCTGCACCAAACAAGGAGGTGAGCATACATGTTTTGAGCTCTACATATCTTCAAATCTCTCAATTCCTTTACTAAAGGCAAACACAATGTTCAACAATATGTGTATTAAAGGGATAGTTCACAAAAAAATGAAAATTATGTCATCATTTATTATATTTTTAATGAACACAAATGAGGATATTTTAAAGAATGATTGTAAACAAGCATCTGGGGAATCATTGTAAAAATAATACAATGGAAGTGAGTGGTGCCCCAGTTCTGTTTGGATATTTTTATTTTATTTTATTGAAACAAAAACAAAAAATTATACAAGTTTGGAGCAAGTAAATGATAGCAGAATTTTCATTTTTCTGTGAACTATTACTTTAATGTTTATGGGTTTTCAAATAAAACAGTCACTTATTTTCTCTCACTCTCTCATTCACTATTACAGGACCCTTGATGGTGATTGTGGAGTACTGTAAAAACGGTAACCTCTCCAGTTATTTGAAAAGCAAGCGAGGAAATTACAGCCCTTACAAGGTAAAAGGCCTATAGATTATTAGTAGCAGCACTTATTGTACCCATATTTTAAATGGAGGGTCTATTTACACTAAGTGCAAACAGGGACTCTTAGACTAGCTCCGCCCACCAATGTCTGGTTGGACCACTAAAGTAAAAAAAGATGCACAGAAATGAATGGCTTTAGTGGCACAGGCAGTAGAGAGTATGGCTTGTGGGACTGACTTTTGGCGCGATGTTGCTGGTTTGAATACGCCTTTTGCCAACCTCGCTTATCTCCCTTTTCCTATCGAATTTGTTTTCAGTAAAATTACGAAATTATTTGAAAAGTGAAAATGAAGTGCCTAACATTCATGTTTATTAAGAATAAAGTATTTATTGGGTAGGGTTAGGGATCGCTGTAGGGAGGGCTTTTATTCTCTTAATAATGCAGCATGCATTTAATAATTTTTAAAAATATATTCATTTACACTCTATGTCAATTATTGCATCTAGAAAAATACTGAGGTGCAAATAGTATTTGCTAATATAATTAGCATCTAATTACTATTTACACATTGCTAAATTAATTATTTTATTATTTATTTATTTTACTTATTTTCACCTACTTTAAATGGACAATCGCTAAGAAAATGCTGATATTGTGTAAATAAAAAAGATCTCTATATTTTTACTTTGTGTAAATAATAGGAGAGAGCGGGGAAACAACCTAACGCTTTTTGACTTTGGCTCTATTATTCAAAAAATATTTAAGTTAGATTAATAATTTTTTACACCATCAACACACACACATCTCTGCTACAAATGAACACTTAAAGTTTGTTTGTGGGACCTACCGATATCGTACAATTACAATAAAAGTGACAAAAGTGCAAACGTTACAACTTACCCCATAGGTGGGGTTCATTGTGACAAACAGAGGGTTTGTTGTAACACCTGCTAGAAAATTTGGTTTAAACAAAATTCAATACAATTCTGTCTATATACTAAAGTTGGTTGGATATTGTTTATATATCTGCCATTCATCCATCCATGATCCTTCATCTAACCATCCTTGCATTATGCATCAATGCATATTAATAGATTTTTATTGAAAGGGCCACAAAATTAAGACAAAAAAAATCATAATTGTGAGTTATTTCCCCTGATATTTGTATTAACAGTTATCATTTTGATTAATAGTATTTACATTGTTTTCATTTTATTATCATTGTGAGGCTTAATTGTAACGCTGTTTTACAACTAACCCTGCGAAATGATTTCAATCCCAGTATCAGTTACTAGGAGTTGCTGACATGTTTCAAAATGGTGTTATGTTTTAGGTAACAAGACAGTGATTAAAATAATATAAGGTTGGATTTGGTGACTTACACACCCAACTTTTTTTAGACATCTAAAAAAACATACGATGAAGAATTTTACTTTCATGCCTTCAAAACACTCTTTGTTAAATATCTTAACCAAAACACATCAAAACTTTTTACAAATTCACAGGAGATCATCTTTTGACAATAAAAGAAAAGACCAAAAGCTCGGCCCTGTAATATGTAAAGTAGCTGCGTTACAATTAACCCTGCGTTAGTTTTTACCCCGCTCACCCCTCTCTATTGCACTTACTGTAGTGTAAACAGTAGCTATTGCTATTTGCCCTTAGTGTAAATAGTCGCTGCCTATTTTAAACATATTTATCAGTTTTGCCTCTGGTGTGACCCAGCAGGGCATTATTTTAACAATACTCCTTTTTCCTCTGATGTGGTCACAAAAGCCTCATACAAGACCTTGAGTAACAGCCAAATAATTGTCAGGCTTCTGTTTTTATTTTTTATAAGGTTAAAGCCGTTGTTCTTTCTTGCACACAATGTACCCAAGTGTACCCAAGTGTACTGCATTAGTATTTATGTGATACAGTACAGATCTGACGTGTTGGTAATGTTTGACCCTGACTGCCATGCTTACTTAACAACAATGGAAACTGATCCATCTGCGTTTTAGAAGCGCACGCCACGGCAGAGCCAAAGGGAGGTACGGCAGGAAGTGGACTTGTGTGAGGGGGATCTGGGTCTGGGAACTAGTACTCGCCTGGACATCTGCACGGGCACTGCGGTGTGCACCAGACTTGGAGAGGAGACCAATACAAACAATGTGCAGGATGAGCAAGGTACATCAGACTACCTGGACTGTTTTGAAGTTGTTTAGTAGCTCATCACTCAGTCCCAGATCATCCAAGATAAACTTAAGTGTAGACATAGTCATATATTAACTCATAATCAATATGTAATCTATGTACAGAGAGTTCAGACTGGGATCAACTGACAATGGAGGATCTCATCAGCTATAGCTTCCAGGTTGCCAAAGGCATGGAGTTCCTCGCCTCCAGAAAGGTACACACGCATCAATTCATTTGTTACTGTACATCTGAATCTTGAACCTTGATAGTTAAAAGTTTACTAAATTGTTGCTTCCCTGAAAGCAATTTACTCTGCAGCTCCGGTGCGGATCTATTGCTATTAATGTTAATCTTTTGGCTACTATGTGTTTGCCAGTGTATTCATCGGGACCTTGCAGCCAGAAACATCCTACTTTCTGAGAACAATGTGGTGAAGATATGTGACTTTGGGCTGGCCAGAGATGTTTATAAAGACCCCGATTACGTCCGTAAAGGAGATGTAAGAACTATTATTATGAATATTAATTAAAAAAAACGTATTACTTACACTTTAGCATTTACCCTGTTTTATGCTCTTCCTCACACTCTTCCTCACAGGCTCGTCTTCCTCTGAAGTGGATGGCACCCGAGACCATCTTTGACCGTGTGTATACCACGCAGAGTGATGTGTGGTCATTTGGTGTGCTGCTTTGGGAGATCTTCTCACTGGGTAAAATAAGCATTGATATGTTACGAACTGATTAAAAATCCTTGTGTACTTTGCTGACATTTGCTGATCTCCTTTGGTGCAGGTGCATCGCCGTACCCGGGTGTGTGTATTGATGAGTCTTTCTGCAGGAGGCTAAAGGAAGGAACCAGAATGAGAGCTCCAGACTACGCCACACCTGACATGTAATTAGAAACACTTTTATTACAAACTTTTTGTATTAGGGTAAAACTAAAAAGAAACAGAAACATGGGATGTTCTTAATCCAGGTACAGTAGTCCAGCCATATGCAGTATAGTTTCCTGTGAGTGTTTAATATATAATTTGAGCGATAGTGTGTAGGTAATTTAGTTTACTACTGATGGAGACCAAAATGTAAAAATGTGTTCTTATTTAGTCACCCCATGGTGTTAAAACCCCTGATGGCTTACGTTGTTTTTCTTGGTTGTTTTGAATTTTTTTTTTGTTTATAAAGCAGGGGAAGGTGACTACCTCTTCAAGCTTCAAAAGGATACAAACATTATTAAACAACATTATTAAACGTTATTAAATGACTATGAGTGCCATATACTTAAGGCATTACTGCATTGTTTGCATACAATCTCTCACATGAAGAGAACAAACAAAGGTCAAAACTTTCATCTAACAGTGTTACATTTACAAATTGATTAAACTGATTGGTCGATAAAAGCACTTTTTCACTCTTTGGGCTATCGGCCGAAAGTTTAAAAACAGCTGAAAGTCATGGCTCTGTGTATAGAAAATGTAAAGAAGCATCACTGGTTTAATGTTCAGTATTAAAGGGCATTATATGAATGAATAACATTCAGAAAATGTAAAGTCGCCATGAAACGGAACTAGCGATTGCCTAATTTTCCCCGCGGTGACGTATATCCGAGTAAATACCGCTTCTGAAATGAAATAAAACAGGGCTGGATTTGAATTTGTCCATTGAGATCTGATTGGATGCTTTGTAGTTGGGTCGTGTTGCTAATTGCTAATCGCAGCGATCTTCTCCCGGACCCCGCCCACCTGCCATACCATATGACCGGAAATAAAGAGAGATTGTTCCGTTCGTCTGAAAATTGTGCCATTTTTGGGTGTGTACTCTTAAATGAAAATGAGTTGATCTCTGCACTAAATGGCAGACCCAATTATAGCACTTAAACATGGAAAAAGTCACATTTTCATGATGTGTCCCCTTTAAAGATTATGAGGGCACATGAATTTTAAAAAAATAATAAAGCTCAAAAAATACCACAATATTCCAAAACAAATGAAAGTTTTTCATTTTATTTTCATTTTTTATGCGACTTTAATCTTCAGAATTTAGTAAATAAAAGTCAATATAACCACCAAACTATCTGTATCACTTTCGACAGATGTCAGTCTGAATAATCGGTAATCGGTATCGTTGAAAAAATGTTATAAGGGTGCATCTTTAATTTTAGTTGTTTTTTCACCAAACACGTTTGTACGCCTTCAGGACACTTGAATATACAGCACAAGCTGTATTTAATGATACTTTTGCATCCTTTTAAAGCTTGAGAATAGTTAGTCACTATGCAGTCCCATTGTAAAAAAAAAAAATCATTACTTTAAATATATGTACACTTGATGGAGAGTAAATAATAACAATTTTATTTTTTGATAAATTAACCCTTTAAGTCAATAATCTAATATTTAATTTTAGAACACTGACATACAGTAGTTTATACAGTTTATACTGTATCGTAGTAATGTGTGATTACAGCAGGCTTCATGTTATGTTGTTGGTAGGTTTGTGTTATCAGATTGGTGCCCTATGTACTGTAGCAACTAACAATGTAACTAATCCATCTAAATTTCTTACAGATACCAGACTATGCTGGACTGCTGGCTTGACCGACCTAAAGAAAGGCCAACTTTTACTCAGTTAGTTGAGCATCTTGGAAATCTGCTACAAGCCAGCGCTCAACAGGATGGACTTGTCTTTCTGTCTGTGTGTCATTTTAACATTTTTCTAATATTGAATGTGATTTTTTGTGATTAATACATATCTCTCTTGTGTTTAAGGATGGAAAGGACTACATTCCACTGACAAACGGAGATGTGGAAGAAGATTCAGAAGCCCCTCACCACAATGCTACATCTAAAATAACTTTACAAGCGAGCAGAGCGGAGGCCCAGCTCCACTATGATAATGCTCCACCTGTGGGGTTGGTTTTCACTATCTGCTGTCAAGTGTCATGGTGTTTTTGTGCTGTTCATGAAATCATAGACCTTAACACCAGTCGGATTAAATTATATCCTTTTGAGCATCAATTATCTGGGTCTGTTGTTGAAGAAGAACTGACAATTGGATATAAAATGTGCTTAACCTTTCTTTTGTCAAAGTAATCTAACAATAGTCGCAATCGTCTCTCTCCTGACAGGTTACCACAGCAGACAAACAGTTGTGGAGTGCCAATAACTATGACGACTTTTGAGGACATCCCCCTGGAGCACACTGCAGTAATGGTAAATGAGCTCTACATAATACAACTAGGATCTAGTTAATCACTAAAAAGGTTAGGTTTAGCCTTTGGCACTGTAAAACGTGAAAATGTTACCTTAAGGAGCTATTTAAACATGAGTTTTAAAATGACTTGGTGGGTGTAAGCAGCCAGTGTTTATAACCATTTATGGCGCTTTTCCATCGCTTAGTACCCCACGGTTTGGTTTGGGTCAGGTCGGGTCAGCCCACCTCACTTTGGCTTGGTTAGCGTTTCCATCGAGTTAAGTAACACTTGAGTGGGAGGGATTATAGGCGTGTAGTTATATTTGTGCTGCCTACTGCTGTGACATAATACATGTGAGAGTGTCGTTGTACATTCCCATACATTAATTTATTTCTCAGTCCGCCATAAAATTAAAATTGACCACCACAAATAGATGTTTGCACATAGATGTTATCACATGACAGTTTCTGTACAAACACCCGTGGCATCAGTTGACGCACTCCGCTGAGCCTCATTTAAGCATATATGCGGACGTTGGCATCGCGCAAGTGCCGACACAAACTGCAAGTCTGGAAAAAAACTGTTATGGTGTTCCTGATTTTCAACCTTTTCATCGCTAAAATGGAGTTTGGGAACTTACAGCAAAGCACAGATGACAACAGGTTTACTCAAGACAGCGCAAGCTAGCATGAAGGTAAAGCTAATCTTTTACATTATAGCGATTATGCGGGTGAGTCATTCTCTGAGATGGGTGCCTTTTGGGTCATACTTTTTTTTAAATATATACCTTAAATAGTTATACTTTTGATCATTTCATCTGATAGTGGATTAGTCAAACCTTTAAGAAAATACATTTTCCCACCTCAGGCATGAAATTCTAATCAATATTTAGTGTTTTTTTTTACTGAAAGTTGTTTTGGAGTTCAACCCCGTCACAGACAACATGGACCCTGTTTAAATATGATTTAAAAAGATTTTCAAGTAAATTCTTGTAGAAGCTTTTCAATGAGATGTCCCTTGTTTGATATCATTTATTGCATGTAGAATTTTATTTTTTAATACTCACCATTTGAATACCAAATCAGGTCACGAAAACTTTATCTAACATTGGTCTTCATGTCTTATCACAAAATATGCATTAACATTAGAATTTAATCAGGCTTTCATTTTTTTCAGACTGTCCTGTAAATTCTGCATACAGCAAAACAAACATTGACCTAATTTGTCGTTTTATCACCAAAATATTAATAAAAACTATCAAATAACAGGGTTGAACTCAGCATAACGGGGTTGAAAATGATAACAGGGTTGAAGTGATGATCATTATTTAATATAGCATGGATTTCTTACCTGTAAAATTAATGATATCACATTCAATAAAATTTTATTTTATTAAAGTTGGCAAAAACAAACAAACATTTTAGTAAGTATTTAACATTAAATCAAAAGCATTAAGGATTAATTGATCACAAACATCAATCGATCTTTCCATTTTTATTGAACATAAAATACCATAATCGATTATTTCTAACAGGTCACATCACAATATAACAAGTCTACAATTGAGTACTCTACTAAAAAGTGTCAAATATTCAACCCCGTCACAACGTTTCAACCCTGTTATAATAAAAATGTGACAGGGTTGAATGTGACGGGGTTGAAGTTTTTGGCTAACAGTAGCTGTAATTTCGTACTTAACTAAGACAGTAGCATCACATGGCATTTAGGAAATCATACAACTTTAATGTTTTGCAAAACTATCATTTAATTCTTCTTAAACCGTTGTTTACTATCATTTAGTAATACAACAGAGTAGAAATGTTGAGCCTGAACTGCACCCAGTGCAAAGCCCCCAAAAGTAAGCTGACCCTAGCCCAAACCGTGGGGTACTATGCAATGGAAAAGCGCCATTATTTAGATGTTACCACATTTGCATTCATAAATTGCAGACCCAATTCATGGGAATAAAACCTGTGACCTTGCTGCTGTTACCTGTTGAATAGCAAATTTACCACAGATTACCTTGCAAAGCATTTTGTGTCACAAAATACATGTTTTACAATAATAAAAATAATGATAATCTCCATACAGAACGGTCACATGGACCGTGGACTGGGCTTATCACGTGAGCAGATGAAAGCTCTGGATCGACAGGTGCAAAGAACACCAAATTTCAGGTATGGTGTACAGTAGCAATACACAATGATCTTGATCTTAGGAAATATTTACATGACAATGTTACTAAGTTTCTCCTTTGCATTTGTCACAACATCTTTTGGCAACATTTGGTAAGCTTTGAAGAGGAAGCATAATAAACTCAGTATCTTGAGTATCACAAACACAGTCCTGTAGGCCAACATTGTTTTTATGGTTGTCAAGTACTCGCACTTTGCATGACATCTCCATTTTCACAGATTCCCGTTTTTGTAGTATAGATGGAAATAATAGTGGCATTGTTTCTTTTTTTTTTAAGTTTGCAAAGTCGTTTTCAAAAGGTTGTTCAGGATCAGGACCCCAAAACACATAAAAAGTGTTCTAGTTTTGGTTGAAAACATTGTCAGGTAAACATGGCCTTCGTACAGGCTTATACACTAAAACCAGGAAGATTTAAACATGAGTGCTTCCGTCCTCAGCCCACTTCTGCGGTGCAAAAGTAAGGAGTCTTTGGCGTCTGAGTCTTCCAATCAGACCAGCGGCTACCAGTCTGGCTACCACTCCGATGACGCAGAAGCTCCCATATACGCCAATGAGGAAATGATTCTGAAGAGAGACTTCCAGAAGAAACCTCCACTGCCCAGGAGAGACGATAAGTTCCTTACGGACGTCCGTTATAGCGCACCTCCGGTGTAACATCTAGATGAGCTTCGGACTGTGTTCTTCCTTCACATTAATTGTAACATCACACAGAATCCCTTTAAGCTCATTTCATACAAATAATACAGGAGCCAAAGGGCAGTTTCCTTTCTAAAATGAGTAGCAACCTTCAATGTCATTTTTCATATTAGGTTTTCCTGTCATTAGCCGTAATGACTTCATATGCACTGTATCATCCAACAACAACAAACTGTTGAATTGACTCTCGTCTAATTCTTTGAATTGTATGTGTAAGGGAACCACTCACACGTTTAACCTTTATCTTTCATTATACTCTGTTTCTGAAATAAATGTAATATATTGTGTTGAACCAGACTGTTTTGGAGGAGATAAGAGTTTTATTTTAATTCTTATAAATGCCATTTTTTAAGAGAGAAAGCCTTGGCAATACAATCATGTTTACACAGACTGCAGAGCAAAAGTGGCCTCTCGGTGTGTCCACGGCACTTCCTGTACAGAGTCACGCCCACTTCCTGCCGCACAGTAAATAGTAACTGGAATGTTAGACGATTAAGTATATGAATTGTTTTCATTATTTGTCTTCATCTTTTGAATTCTCTGCATTCAATCTCTTGTTTTTTGGGTTTATTTCTTGGTGGGCCTTTTGATTGTACAGTTTGTTATGAGGGCCTTTTTGTCCATGTATGAAAATGTCAGTATTTTGCCATAATGATTTAATAATATACATTTATATTATTAGTTTTTTTTTTTTTTTTAAATAAATCTCTTGCCAGTCAAAATGTGTGTGTGCGTGCGTGCATGTGCGTGTGTGGCTGCTGCAAAAGAGTGCATCTTTGGAGACCTAACTCTTCCTGGATCTGTTTCTCAATGACCGTGAGGAGACAAAGTCCTGTTATCTTTAGTTATTTTCCATGCTATTTGTGTGCATGTGGGAGAACAAGACAATGCATGCTAGCCTCTGTGAATGAGACCATTTTGGGGGGGAGCACATGTGTACTATTGTGTATGTGTAGTTGTGAACAGATCTTAGGAAACAAAGCTGATACAAAGCTTTATGTTTGGTTGTCTCAAAATGGCTGACCAGAATAGCATGCACAAGGCCATCGAGAGCTCTGAGACCTGGGATTGACTTTTTACTGAGCTATTGTTTATATTCATTATTGTTTTAATATAATTATAAAATGGGTCACTTCAAAGGTTGCACGGTGCATGCACCATAACAACAAAAACTTTTTTTTATTTAATATAAAATGAATGGATCACAAGAATGCATCGTCCCCTTTCTGGTTTCGTGACAGCATGCACTTGAGTTCTTTTGCACAATCCATCAAAAATTATTTTCTTTTGTTTCTTAAACCCCATATGTGACCTCTGTGCACTTGATAGCTGGTGTTTGTCTAACATTGAATCGCAGGCTGTTTCTTGGCTCTGGTATCCATTGTGTGAGGAAGCTTTGCTTACATTAACCTTACTGGTGCCTGCAACTTCAGAGAACATCAAAGGACTTTACTTTGGCCATTCTGATACACACAAGGGTTTGTTTTACTACATCACACTTTCATTGTTTTCATTCCAGGCTAATGATACCCCTTTTCATAACTCTTTGGTATATTGCACCTGCCATAATGAACAGATAGCACGAGTCATTGTTCGGGACTAACAATTACTATGGACCAGTGAGTGATTGTAGACAGCACAGTGTGTGTTAAAAAACATGATTTTATTATTTAATCGCATTTTATGTTCAAACTACAAAGCTTCAAAACATCACACCATTTTATATGGCCAAGCTCCTCACAATTGCTAAAACATATTTTTAGTTAGGGAAAAACTACAATAGTGTTGTATTTGATATACCGCCTGTATTCCCCAAAATACCTTGCACACATATGATTCAGCAATTCATCATCCACATAACCAAGCAAATGAACATTTCAATAAATGAAAACCACATTGCAAAGTATTTGATTCTTTATTACCGTTGACTTTTGTGCGTTGATGTTTTCAGTAACCGTGGGCGGTGTACGTGCAGGCTCAGCTGGATCCGGCTCTGGGACTCAGGTCTATGATTTGTTCAAGTGTAAACTATATTCTTAAAAAAACCTCAGACTTATTTAAAAGAAGTTTACGAATCACCATAAGCATATGGTTTCCCTTTAATGAAGTTTTTTTTACAGCAAACAATTGTAATTTAAAATAAAATGCGAGCAGTCTTCCCCACGAGGTTCGGCCCTGATCAATCAGTGACTTCCATATTTATAGCCTTTAAGCCAAAAATCACACTCGATTACAAAGTTAGGCTTTCAATACATCTATTTGTTAGGATATAAATTAATTCTACCTTTTCTTAGTCACACATCCAATACATATTCTGAACAAACGAAACTTGCATTAACAGAGGAGAAAGGAGAACAAATAAATAAATAAATATCACACTAGCGTAGGTTTGTCACATTGCCTCTTTAACAGAAAAATACTGTAATAACACATCTAGTCATCATATAGAGGAAATTAAACTTATTACTTATTACTGTATATGTTAGCAAAGAAAGAAAAAAAGTTGTTTGTTTAGCCATTTTAAGTTTCAACTCTGTCTCTATAGAAAAATTGGTCGCTGCCATTGTCATTTCTCGTATCATCCTCATCAAAACCCTATTGGTCTGTTCTTGTTTTTTAAACATCAGACTTGTAATCTGGATGAAATCTTTTTTATTTAATTGAATGCTTTCCTCATCTTCCTTCTTCTTTCTTGTTCTTTTTGTCTTTTCACTCTAATCGGATCATTGAGATTAACTTCAATTTGCTGTGATTGCACTTGGGTCTCTTGGGTCATATATCACATCTGACACAACAAAACTCTGTGATCCTGCCATGTCACTGCTCTATTTATGTGGATGGTACAGTAACATGACAGTGTTTAGATTTAGATTTTAGGTTATAAAATAAGGGATGACTAAGGATTTGATCTGCCTGTCATTCATGATAAAAGTGCATCCTTCCTAGCTACAGGAACTCATTTTCATTTCCTTTGGAATGAGGGAAATGTCCTGCCATGCTGGAAGATCTTTAAACAAAACACAAATTCTGGCACACAGAGATGAATGTGTGGAATAAATATTTTCTTCCTTTCAACACACACACACACACACACACACACACACACACACACACACACACACACACACACACACACACACACACACACACACACACACACACACACACACACACACACACACACACACACACACACACACACACGAGCACGCAACTACCAAGGTGGTCACTATCCCCTTTTTACTAAACCCTTGACTCAAAAGTGTCAAATTAATAACTCCACTCAACTTGCGTCATTTATGTTAAGTGTCCTGAGACATTTACACTTCTAGTTTCTTGTGGATAACACTGTTGTTTCAGTAGATACACATTACTTAAAACTGCCTAAAGAACAGTTCAAACACAGAGAGTATGTGCACTGTGCTGTTGCCAAGTCTGTGGTTTTCCTGCAGAATTGGTCTAGTTTTAAACTGTTGCTGTGAGTTGTTGTTTTGTCCACCGGGTGAATGTGGAAGAATTTGGTTCATCTGCTGTCCATCTTAAAGGTTTTTTTCCCAGTTTTAACCCAGTAACTTAGTTCTGGTAAACCATTCTCTGCAAGCATCATTGAAATTTGCCTCCCCTTGTGATGTCAGAAGGGGATAATACTATGCAGGATATCCTGCAAATGATAATCTGTAGTATCCAATCACAGCACTGCCATTTAGTGCAGAGATCA
This sequence comes from Misgurnus anguillicaudatus, assembly GCF_027580225.2. Taxonomy (NCBI): domain Eukaryota; kingdom Metazoa; phylum Chordata; class Actinopteri; order Cypriniformes; family Cobitidae; genus Misgurnus; species Misgurnus anguillicaudatus. The sequence continues at coordinate 17,278,351 of NC_073354.2, forward strand.
GCTCATTTGCATTTAAAAGGACACACCCAAAACAGCACATTTGTCTCACTCCTACAAAGTGGCAATTTCAACATAATAAATTATGAATATGCTATTTTGAACTAGAACTTCACATACGTACTCTGGAGACACCAAAGATTTATTTGACATCTTGTGAAAATCATGTCAAATGTCCCCTTTAAGGCATGATAATCTTATTTATGTAATTAGAGTGTTTATTAATGTTTATAGTGTGAATGTAAAACATTGTAGGCATGGGAGTGTGCTATTTTAAGTCTTGACGTTTGGCCTAAGGTCATTTGGTTATTTTGGATCTGTCTGTCTATCATAGATTAGATTATTAGCACGCCAACAACGGGATAATGCATAAGACAAAAGATTCTTACTACAAGACAAGAGCAAGAAATAGCCTACTCAACTTTTGACAAGTTCGTGGAAATATAAGTTTTGTCTCCACCTTGTGGTTATTTTAAGTGATGGGCAGTCCGGCTCTTTCGGCTAAAGCTCCGGCTCTACATTTTAGTGATGGCATTCCGGCTCTTTTCATAGATTCGGCTCTTCTGGCTCGGCTCCCTTAGAAGAGCCGGCTCTTACGGTCCCACCCCTGCCTGCGTCTAAGGATTCGGCTCTGCTCGTTCGTTACAAAGAATCAGTTCTTAGAACGGCTCGTTCGCGAACGACCCATCATCACTAGGTTATTTGGGTGAGTGACAGAAGAAGCCACGACACGACAGATGTGAACAGTTTTCTAAGTTCTTCCACCCTTAATTTATCAACTAAGCTTTTTAGTGTGACATTAAGTTCATGCAACAGATAATTTAATATTTTGACCACGTAGTACTACTGTACAGTAACCATACGTATGTTCGACCACGTACTCACTGTTTTTATAAATTCAGCGTGGCAACGTTGCCGAGAACTACACTCCCCTTTGTTTTGATTTAATTGCTTTAATAACCCGCTTTTTGCCGCCAAAAAACATCCTTTAAAGAAAGAAAGAAAACGACGACTTGAAAGTTCAAGTGCTAGTGAATCCCAAAAATGACAGAAACAAGATCAAGAGTGTCGAGGTAAGCAAAGTCACAAACCCCAAAAATGTAGATGTAATTTCCTTTAAACACTAGCCAAAAATAAAACACTTATATTTAGTCTGTGTAGGGGGTAAGAAAGCCATAGAAATGTTCTTGTGGGCTTTATCACTTTAGTCAACGGGCGTTTTGCCTAAAATAGCCTGTTGTGAACCAGTAGTTATAGGCCTAGAGGTAAGGATGTGTCTGAAAATCCATAATGATAGTCGCTACAGAGCTTTAGACAAGTCTTAAAAACAGCTTCACACCTCAGGCTGTCAGGACACCCAAGTTGTCTAATTTGTCATGGATTGAATTGAAACAAGTCAAGGTGTTTTTTTTTTATTTGGTCCTGTGCCGACTCTGACTCAACAAGGTATTTATCGTGTTCTTCAATCATTCAGGTGAATTATGCAATATCATCTCAAAGCCAAGTGAGTTTATTGGCTTTGTTCCCATTTTGTTCATTGTTAATATGCCAAATTATACGTTCACATGATTTCCTCTTAACCTTGGAATGGAAGGAATCAATGAAACCACAGAATACTACGTGTTAAAAAAACCTCATGCTGTATCTGTGGAGAATTTACTTGTCACTATAAAACTATAAGTTATGTAAACATAGTTGTTAATATAGAATTATTTGTGTAAAATCAAAACCTGAGATACCAAGGCAGAATATATTAAATTGTAACCATTGAAATAATTCCAGAATCTATAGGAATATATTTATACTGCACAAACTGTATTTTATAACCTACCCCAATCCCTTACTCCAACCATCACAGTTGGGAGTCTTTAATCTATAAAAAAAGTAGCATTTAGTATAAAAAGCGCTCAGTTTACAGGGACATTTCCTGTTGATTATTTTATTAGACGTTTATTACATATGCATATTCAACAATGTACAAGTAAAATTACAAATTGGAGCAATCAAATATAGCAAAAAAAAAGTAAATATGGGTGAGCACGTCTACAAAGACATTTCTGACATAATCTAAGTTAGCTTTATATTTTAAGAACAGAAAAGAAGAAATTATATCTTTAGGGATATATTTATTGACATAAGTATCAGAAGCTACAGGATGAAGCATCTTTCTGTAGCCTCTAGAGGGAGCATGTATATCACTTTCAGGATCAGACTACAGTACCACAGTATGTTTGCAGGCTTCTTAAATTCAGTCCAGTGAATGAAATGCTGCATGTGCAATAAGAGCTAGGCTTGTTCTCTGAAACTCTTGGCATAGTAAGCATATGATTAAAAAATGTTGTAACCACTGTTGTAATACACTAAAGAACATGAGAGAAAAATCTTTAGTATGATACATAGTAAAAAATCATAAGTTGTTTATCATCTCAAGAACATAACATTTATATGCATTCCAAAATAAATCATACTTCCCCCCCCAAAGCAATATCAAACTTTAGGTTTATTAGCATCAGGAGACTGACAGCTGCCCTGAGCACTATACCTGTAAAACTGTCTGGTGAACTTCAGCATACAGTATACAAATAATATGTTCAGCAATAACTAATGATAAAAACACTTAAAACTTGAACACACAGTGCATTTAGAAAGGTTTAAGACCCACTTCCCCTTTATTTTGTCACCCTAATGTTGCAGCCTGATACTTGAATTGTTTAAATTCTTTGTGATTATGGGGTACTGAGTGTAGATAAATGAAAAACAAAATAGAAACACAATTTTAGAAATGCCTGTAAATTTATTAAAAGGAAAAACCTGAATGATCACATTTACATAGACTCTTTACAACAACACTTGAAATTAAGCTCAGGTGCCTCTCATTTCTCTTGATCATTTCTAAGTTGTTTTACAGTACATCTTGGTTTGAGTCAATCTTTTGTAAATTAAATTGATTGGACATGATTTGGAAAGGCACACACCTTTCTATAGGACTCACATGACAATGCATATCAGAGCAAAACCAAGCCATGAGGACCAAGATACTGCCTGGAGGATCTCTGCAATGCACAGATCTCGGGAAGGCTACAAAAAATTCTGCTGCGCTGAAAAATCGTCCTCTGTAATTCTCAAATAGAAGACGTTTTGCACAAGAAGGACTTTTCCAAGAGCTGGTCGCCTGGTCAAACTGAGCAATTAAGACTGTTTGCTCTCAATTTTAAATGTTATACTGTTTTTGGACCGCTCAGTACTATCCAAACAGTGATGGGATCTATTGGAATGAGAGACTGGTCAGGGTTGAGATATCATAAATGAATACCTGTTCCACATCGCTCAGGACCTCAGACTTAGCCGAAGGGTTAACTTTCAACAGGACTTGGGGCCGATCACGAAAAGCTTTTTAAATACATGAAAATGCAAGGCGGATTTTTATGTTGCTAGGCAACTACTATATCAACTAGATGGTTTCAGCAGTAACAACATAAACAAGCGTCTTTCGTGGTCAATGCGTAACTTCCGGTAAACACCGCTAAAAATAAATAACAACAAAGTCCTTTTAAAGTAGTTTATTTATATAAGAAGCAAAATAAACAACACGCAGATTACCTAGGAAACCAAATCATTTGTTATTTTCGACGAGGAATTTGTTCAAGTGTTCAGTTCCAGCAACTAGTCAGACCATTATAAAAAACCTGAAACCGGAAGTAAAGTTCGGACCAAACGCGTAATCGCGTCACTGTATGTGCGTCCGATGAAACCGTCTATAGCAGTGGTTTTCAAACTGGGGGCCGCGAGATTGGTGCCAGGGGGGCCCCAGTTTTATGACATTTTATGAAATACATTAAAGGTCACGTTTTTCCTGATACCATTTTTTAAACCCTAGTTAGTGTGTAATGTTGCTATAATAGCATAAATAATACCTGTAAAATGATAAAGCTCAAAGTTCACTGCCAGGCGATTTATTTTCTTCAGTAGGATTACTCTTTAAAAGCCTACAACGAACGTCCGGTTTGGACTACAGCCCTCTATTTCCTGCTTTAATGACGTCAGTAAAACAGTTCATTGACTAAACTCCGCCCACATGAATACGTCAGTCACCAACTTTGGCTCAAATGGTTCTGCTAAGCTAAGCTGCTATCGAATCACAACACACTAAACAAACTACACAATCAGAACTCGATACATATTTCTGAAGGAGGGACTTCACAAAACAAGGAAGACATCAGCCTGTTTTGAGGACAGTGAAAACAGCGCTATACAGATAAGTAAATTGTGTAAAAAAAATACCGCTTTTTTACACGTGAAACATGAACACATGTTATATTGCCCACTATAAACACAATCAAAGCTTCAAAATCACAGACAGAACGGGAGCTTTAATTTATCATGAATTCTGTGTAATTACGTCTAAAAAAAATAAGGCTACTAACCAAAAGCACTACTTTTTTGTATAATTTAATGTTTTTTTTTATTAAAATGTTGAGTTTTAGAACAGTTTTTTGTCACAAATTTTCTTTGGGGGCCGCTAAGGAATGCACCATACACAAGGGGGGCCGCACGCTGAAAAAGTTTGGGAACCACTGGTCTATAGTGTGAGTGTTTGTGAAGATTAGCTGGCCAATTGGGGACACAGCGCTTTTCAGATCAATGAACTTTGTACAAAATCAATGCGTTAAGGAAAGCAATATATCTGGAGCTACAAAAATGTAAGGTATGTGGAAAATAATTGTATTATATCAAATACACAATCATTTTGTAAAAAATGTTTTTTTAGAATTGACATAGATGCACTTTAAATGATTGTAGTATCAGGCTGCAACATGGCAAAAATAAAAGTGTGAAGGGCGTCTGAATGATTTCTAAATGCACTATACATATGAACACAAGTTTTCACATATGCATATCCTGACCTATATTATTCAAGTAAACATTTAGAAATTGACAATCAAATGTAAATACAACAGAATGGTAGATACAAATGTGACTGGCACATCTAACAGTAATTTTACCCAAGTATGGTTTTCAATCTTCTTCAGGGTTCCCACGGGTCCTTGCAAATTGCAATCCTTGGAAGTTTGTGATTCTGGGGGAAATATTCTAGGCCCTGGGAAATTTGTGAAAATATACATACATAGATACATGTCATTGAAAGTGCTTGAATCTATTTTATGCAAGAAGTTTTCTGGCAAAAGTCCATATAATTCCCTGTGTAGTGTAGGATAATATCATAAAAATTCTAGACTTTTTAAGCACACGTGCTAAACTGTTCCTGTAACGCAGTCTTTGGCCAAGTTTCAGATAGCGATATACTTCCTGGCTCACGCGTCACCCTGTCTTAAGCCTCACCATTGGTTGAATTTTATATACACATTCAGACGCACTTACCCCTGGAGGCGTTTCCAAAGTTTCACCGCAGTGACGCAGCGCAAGTTCCCTCGAAAGGAAACTAACAATGTATCTTAAAAGGTAACACAATGTAACCTTGCTCTCACTTGAAATGTGTCCCCCACATTTAGTCCTTGAAATTGAGGGTATTGGACCTGGAAAGTCCTTGAAAGGTCCTTGAATTTGAAGTTAACTAAGGTGTCGGAATCCTGCTTCTTTCCACCCCGCAAATATGATGAATACTTATTGTTTTATATGCCGTTCACACTATGGATGATAATGACAACTAACTATAAATATAAAATAAAGAGAATAGCCCACATGTGGAAAACAAATATTGAATCCGCTTGTCCATTTTCTAAAATGAAATGAAAAATCAAGCCGAATACTCGTTTTTTTGTTTGTTTTAGTAAAAATGAATAAAGGTCCCATATTCTTGTTTCTGCTTATTTCATTTCCAAATAAAAAGCAAACTATCGAAACTTTCACAGACCGAAAACCTTCAGGCAAACTTGGCTTGAGTTCTAGTAATGCACTAGAGAACTGGAGACAGAAAGCTGCATGCGACTCAGGTGAATAATATTGACCTTGAATACTCTGTAAAAAATCACACTTGCTCATGGGCTGTTTTTCCCCCCAAGAACAGAAATTTTATATGCATACCAAAATAAATTGACGTTTTCCCCAAAGCAATATTAAACTTCACATTTATCAGCAGCAGGAGACTGACAGCTGCCCTGAGGACTATACCTGCAAAACTGTCTGGAAGACTTAATGAACACAATTTTAAGCCCTACCTCATAGCACACCTTATTCAACAGTGGTTCAAATCAGAAATATACAGGCATGACCTAAGATAAAGATCACAGTGAAACAGAGGCGTGTTTTACTCTCTTTTTGACTAGGTTTACATGAAAACCATGCAAAATCTATTTCATTTCTCATATCCAATTATGCATATATTAAAAGTATTTTGGAATTTAACAAAGCATGGTGTTTAAAAGTTCCAACGTATGTTTATCTTGAATACTCTGTAATTCACTTTTAACAAAAACGTGCATAAATGTAAAGGAAAACATTAAAAACGACTGGGTTGTTTTAACTTGTAGTTGGGCCAAATTAAAGGTCCAGTTCTTTCTGTGTTTTTGAAGCTTTAATTGTGTTTACAGTGCGCAATATAACATGTGTTCATGTTCCATGTGTAAAAGAACACTGTATTTTTCACATAATTTACTTATCTGTATACCGCTGCTTTCACTGTCCTAAAAAACGGCATGATGTCTTCCTTGTTCTAAGTCCCTCCTTCAGAAATACGTAACGAGTTCTAAATGTGTAGTTTGTTTAGTGTGTTGTGATTCGATAGCAGCTTAGCTTAACCTGAGCCATTTGAGCCAAAGCTGGCGACGACTGACGTATTCCTGTGGGCGGAGTTTAGTCAAAAGCTATTTTATTGACGTTTCAATTGGGAAGTAGAAGGCTGTAGTCCAAACTGGCCGTTCGCTGCTTTGAAAGGTGAATTCTGTTAAAGAAAATATATCGACTGGCAGTGAACTTTGAGCGTTATCATTTTGCAGATATTATTTATGCTATAATATAGTGCTGGGTATCGATTCAGATGTTTCAGATTGATTTAATTTTGATTCACAAGCTATCAAATTGATTCGATTTCGATTCTCGATTTAATTTTCGGTTCCGGTTCTCGGGTCGGTTTTTATCCTCGATTCAACTCAATGAATATAGATTTAATACATTTACTATATTAATAAAAAATAACAGTGAACATAAGTTTACAAGTGGGTAATTATTAAAAAGAAATTAAAAGCCACAACAGTATTGTTGTCGTCTTGGTTGCGAAATCTAAAATGCTTCCATACCTCTTACTTTTTATGTGAAGGTGGCATCAACGTTGATGAAGCACCTAAAACCGCCATTTTAAGCACTGAATAAAGGAATGACAGGCTCCTTGGTAACATAAAAAGAGGGTGACATCTAGTGAAGAAGACTAGTAATTTAATTAACGTTAATCTTACGTTCAATGTTTGCAGAAAAAAATATGAAAACAAATCTATTCTGCTCTTTGAGAATCGATAAAAAAAAACGATTAATTGAAAAATCTATTTTTTTGCCCAGCCCTACTGACATAATACTTTAAATAATATTTAAGTTTGAAAATGGGATCAGGAAGAACGGGAACTTTAAAAGTCTTATCATATTAAAGCAAGCCTAAAGTTTAAACAACCCAGCATATTTTGGAGTAAATGTAATCACTTGTCACTTGAGTCATTGAAATGGACATATTATCATTATTCATCTTTTGGGAAAAGTCTGAGAAACCAAATCTTTTAACCAAAGACATGACGCACTTAGGATACATTTTAGATTAGATCACAGTATTTACTTTAGGCTGCATGAATCAGATAATAATTGAAAAGCTAAACTGCAAAAGATATTAAATTGGGGATGAAATATTGAGCAGTGAACAAATGGTCCCAACATTCAAACATTAATAAATATAATTAAAACTGCAAGCAGTGATGGAAGGGCCCTCGCACTCATGTGCACCGCCACTCTATGGCCTTAGTAAAGCAATAAACCAGGGGGATTGAAATTTCCGTGGATAAATATAGGTGGATATTCAAAGGAACTTTGAAGTGCCACTACTCCTTTATGCAGCAGGTGGCGCTATGATTGTAATTGATTGTTGTAACATTGATGTGTTGAGGCCAGGACCCTTGTCAAACGTATGATGTCTGTGACAGGTCGGACATTGCATGTCTGAGTTACAACAGCTTTCTCATGGCGAAAAATCAAACTTTGACAGGCCACAACAGACACGCCCCTTTAACGAAATGTCAAGATCTTCACAATTTATCATTGTGAAGTCCCTAAGTTCAGACTGACCAAATATGATGATGATCTGAATACATTTCAATGAGCAGTAAATCACAGTGTAAAACATGTCATTTCCTGCTTCCAGCAGGTGGCGCTATAACTTTTACTGAATATTGCCATATTGATGTGTTCAGGACAGGATACTTATCAAACTTGTGAAGCGTGGGTCAGATTGGACTTTTTAAACCTGAGTTAGAACAACTTCCTGTTTCATTGAGAAACACAGAAATTTGGCAAGCCGCCACATACACACCCTCCATTGAAATGTCAAGATCTCCGCAATTTAGCATTGCAAAGCCCTTTAGATGACACTCACCAAATATGATGATTATCTGATTTAATTTAAAGGAGGAGTTTGTTAAAATACGAAGGCCAGAAATGGCAAAATTTGCACTCAAATTACAGAGAAAATTAAAAATGGCTGACTTCCTGTGGGGTTTAGAGCTTTGCTCCAAGAGACTTTTTTGTAGGTCTTGGGGTGATACATGATCCTACCACATTTCGTATCTGTGCGATTAACGTAGCGGGGGGGCTGCTCTATTGAATTTTTGTAGGTGCCGCTATAGAGCCATTTTAACACCCCAAGTTCTGAAGCCTATATCACATGAAAATATTTGCCACTTTTGACACGTGTGCAATGTTTCATGACTTTTTGAGCTCGTTTAGGCTGTCAAAAAGGGGATTCATTTAGCGATACTTTGCGAGGCCGCAACGGACACGCCCTTTAACAAAAAATCAAGGTCGATGCTATTTATCATCACACAAGGTCTTGAGATTAGACTGATGAAATATGATGTTGATATGGTTAAATCTCTAAGAGCAGTAAGTCACAGCATAAAAGGTGGTATTTCCTGCTGCCTCTAGGTGGCGCTATGACTGATACTGAATTATGCCATGTTGATGTGCTCAGGCCAGGACCCTTATGAAACGTGTGAAGTTGGGGGCAGATCGGACTATGTATGTCTGAATTACAACAGCTTCCTGTTTCATGGCGAAATATCACACTTTGCCAGGCTGCCACGGACACGCCCTTCAACGAAAAGTCAAGATCTTCGCAATTTATCACGGCAAAGGGCTTAACATCAGTCTGACCAAATATGATGATGATTTGATTAAATCTCTAAGAGCAGTAAATCACAGCGTAAAACATGGCATTTCCTCCTACCTCTAGGTGGCGCTATGAGTGAAGTTGAATATTGGCATTGAAATGTGTTCAGGCCAAGACACTTATCAAACGTATGAAGCGTGGGGCAGATTGGACATTGTATGCCTGAGTTAGAGCCACTTCCTGTTTCATGGCGAAAATGCAGAAATTTGTCAGGCCGACACGGACACACCCTCTGACGAAAAGTCAAGATCTCCGCAATTTAACATCGCAAAGGCCTTTAGATGAGATTGACCAAATATGACGATGATCGGATTAAATCTGTAGGAGGAGTTTGTTAAAGTATGAAGCCTGGAAAGGACTAAATTTGCACAAAAATCAAGGCAAAAATTCAAAATGGCGGACTTCCTGTTGGGTTTAGAGCTTCGCTCCAAGAGACTTTTTTGTAGGTCTTGGGGTGATAGATGATCCTACCAAATTTCGTATCTGTACGTTTTTCGTAGCGGGGGGCTGTTCTATTGAAATTTTGCAGGTGGCGCTATCGAGCCATTTCTACACGCCCACTTCTGGCGCCTATACCACATGTAAATTTTCGCCACTTCTGACATGTGTGCAAAATTTCATGAGTTTTCGAGCATGTTTCGCCCCTCAAAAATGCGATTCACTTTGGAGAAGAAGAAGAATAAATAATAATAATAATAATAATTAAAGCTGCAAGCAGCGATGGAAGGGCCCTCGCACGCATGTGCACCGCTACCCTATGGCATTAGTAAAGCAGTGAACCAGGGGCATACGAATTAAAGTGGGTAAATATAGGTGGATATTCAAAGGAAAATTGATGTGCCACACCGCCTGTATGCAGCAGGTGGCGCTATGACTGTACCTGATTATTATTATATTGACGTGTTCAGGATGGGACCCTTAACAAACGTGTGAAGTGTGGGGCAGATTGAACATTGTATGCCTTAGTTATAACAGCTTCCTGTTTCATGGTGAAACACCACACTTTGCCAGGCCGCCACGGACACGCCCTTAAACAAAAAGTCAAGATCTTCACAATTTATCACCACAAAGGGCTTAACATCAATCTGACCAAATATGATGATGGTTTGATTAAATCTCTAAGAGCAGCAAATCATAGCGTAAAACATGGTATTTCCTGCTACCTCTAGGTGGCGCTATGACTGATGTTGAATATTGGCATTGAAATGTGTTCAGGCAAAGACTCTTATCAAACGTATAAAGTGTGGGGCAGATTGAACATTGTATGCCTTAGTTATAACAACTTCCTGTTTCATGGCGAAAACGCTGAACTTTGTCGGGCCGCCACGGACACACCCTCCAACGAAAAGTCAAAAGCTCCGCAATTTAACATCGCAAAGGCCTTTAGATGATACTGACCAAATATGATGATGATCTGATAAAATCTCTAGGAGGAGTTCGTTAAAGTACGAAGGCTGGAAATGACAAAATTTGCACAGAAATCACAGCGAAAAATCAAAATGGCTGACTTCCTGTGGGGTTTAGAGCTTCCCTCCAAGAGACTTTTTTGTAGGTCTTGGGGGGATAGATGACCCTACCAAATCTCGTATCTGTAGGTTTTTCATAGCGGCGGGGCTGTTCTCTTGAAATTTTGCAGGTGGCGCGATTGAGCCATTTCTACACGCCCACTTCTGGCGGCTATGCCACATGTAAATTTTCGCCACTTCTGACGTGTGTGCAATGTTTTATGACTTTTTGAGCTTGTTTAGCCTGTCAAAATGCGTTTCATTTAGCGATACTTTGCGAGGCCGCCACGGACACGCCCTTTGATGAAAAGTCAAGGTCGTTGGTTTTTATCATCACACAAGGTCTTGAGATTACACTGGTGAAATATGATGTTGATATGTTTAAATATCTAAGAGCAGTAAGTCACAGCTTAAAACATGGTATTTCCTGCTGCCTCTAGGTGGCGCTATGACTATTATGGAATTATGCCATGTTTATGTGTTCAGGCCAGGACCCTTATCAAACGTGTGAAGTCGGGGGCAGATCGGACAATGTATGCCGGAATTACAACAACTTCATGTTTCATAGCGAAACATCACACTTTGCCAGGCCGCCACGGACACGCCCTCCAACAAAAAGTCAAGATCTTCACAATTTATCATCGCAAAGGGCTTAAGATCAGTCTGACCAGATATGATGATGATTTGATTAAATCTCTAAGAGCAGTAAATCACGGCGTAAAACATGGCATTTCCTGCTACCTCTAGGTGGCGCTATGAGTGAAGTTGAATATTGGCATTGAAATGTGTTCAGGCCAAGACCCTTATCAAACGTATGAAGCGTGGGGCAGATTGGACATTGTATGCCTGAGTTAGAGCCACTTCCTGTTTCATGGCGAAAATGCCGAAATTTGTCAGGCCGCCACGGACACACCCTCTGACGAAAAGTCAAGATCTCCGCAATTTAACATCGCAAAGGCCTTTAGATGAGATTGACCAAATATGACGATGATCGGATTAAATCTGTAGGAGGAGTTCGTTAAAGTATGAAGGCTGGAAATGACCAAATTTGCACAAAAATCAAGGCAAAAATTCAAAATGGCGGACTTCCTGTTGGGTTTAGAGCTTCGCTCCAAGAGACTTTTTTGTAGGTCTTGGGGTGATAGATGATCCTACCAAATTTCGTATCTGTACGTTTTTCGTAGTGGGGGGGCTGTTCTCTTGAAATTTTGCAGGTGGCGCTATCGAGCCATTTGTACACGCCCACTTCTGGCGCCTATGCCACATGTAAATTTTCGCCACTTCTGACATGTCTGCAAAATTTCCTGAGTTTTCGAGCATGTTTCGCCCCTCAAAAATGCGATTCACTTTGGAGAAGAAGAAGAATAAATAATAATAATAATAATAATTAAAGCTGCAAGCAGCGATGGAAGGGCCCTCGCACGCATGTGCACCGCTACCCTATGGCATTAGTAAAACAGTAAACCAGGGGGGTATAAATTAAAGTGGGTAAATACAGGTGGATATTCAAAGGGAAAATGATGTGCCACACCGCCTGTGTGCAGCAGGTGGCGCTATGATGGTACCTGATTATTGTTATATTGACGTGTTCAGGCCGGGACCCTTATCAAGCGTGTGAAGTCTGGAGCAGATCGGATAATGTATGCCTGAATTACAACAGCTTCCTGTTTCATGTCAAAACATCACACTTTGCCAGGCCGCCACGGACACGCCCTTCAACGAAAAGTCAAGATCTTCGCAATTTATCACGGCAAAGGGCTTAACATCAGTCTGACCAAATATGATGATGATTTTATTAAATCTCTAAGAGCAGTAAATCACAACGCAAAACATGGCATTTCCTGCTACCTCTAGGTGGCGCTATGACTGAAGCTGAATATTGGCATTGAAATGTGTTCAGGCCAAGACCCTTATCAAACATGTGAAGCATGTGGGGCAGATTGGACATTGTATCCCTGAGTTATAACAACTTCCTGTTTCATGGCGAAAATGCCTAACTTTGTCAGGCCGCCACGGACACACCCTCCAACGAAAAGTCAAGATCTCCGCAATTTAACATCACAAATGCCTTTAGATGAGATTGACCAAATATGATGATGATCGGATTAAATCTCTAGGAGGAGTTCGTTAAAGTACGACGCTTGGCAATGTGAAAAAATGACAGAGAAAATTCAAAATGGCTGACTTCCTGTGGGGTTAAGAGCTTAGTTCCAAGAGACTTTTTTGTAGGTCTTGGGGTGATAGACGATCCTACCAAAATTCGTATCTGTATGTTTTTCGTAGCGGGGGGGCTGTTCTCTTGAAATTTTGCAGGTGGCGCTATCGAGCCATTTCAACACGCCCACTTCTGCCGCCTATACCACATGTAAATTTTCACCACTTCTGACGGGTGTGCAAAATTTCATGAGTTTTTGAGCATGTTTAGGCCTTCAAAAATGCGATTCATTTCGGAAAATAATAATAATAATAATAATAATAATAATAATAATAATAAACGAAGCAAAAACAATAGGGCTTTGCACCCACGGTGCAGGCCATTCTGGCCTGCTCCTCGGTGCTCGGGCCCTAATAATAATAAACGGAGCAAAAACAATAGGGTCCTCACACTTGTGTGCTCGGGCCCTAATAATAATAATAATAATAATAAACCGAGCAAAAACAATAGGGTCCTCGCACCCCGGTGTGCTCGGGCCCTAAATATATAAGTGTTTCATCAAATTATGTAATGGGTTTTAATGTGCTATTTAAATGATGGGATTTTAATGATGGTTCCACCCAATCCACTATTTAATTTCAAATGTACTGTGCTTAAAATTTGACATTGGCATTAATCTTTTTTATGAATAGTTCTCACAATACTTTGACTATTAAGTTGCTAATTATAAACAGTTTGTGACGATAAGCATTATACAGCAGCTGTGATCAGGGAATTATCACGTTCAGACCGATGCAACACTCCACAAACAATACAATTAGCTTTACAGAAAGTGCACTGAGTTGGCCAGGATGTGTCCTCTCTTTGCTTTGGAAATGTGTTGTCACAGCTGGCTCGGAGTCTGTTAAGACTGATAAGAGTTTTCATTGATAAGACCTGGTTACGATCTCAAATCTTCCGTATGATGTCACATATCTAAATAAAAGTATGGAGGGGTTAGAAAGATTCAGGATGTTTGTCTTTCATCCATAACTTCGTAGCCAAGAATCAATTTCTTCCTTCCGTTACGGCAAGTGAAGGCACACGAATATTATGAATCGTATTTTTAAGGACACTTGCGTGCGTGTGTATGTGTGTGCGTGTGTGGGGGACTGTACAGTAGTGTCCAGCTGTATAGGAAGTGGTAACTCTCAGGTTGTCAAATCCATGAGTGTGATTCTCCACACAGCTGTGTTTAAGAAAAACAATCAAACGGAAAAGACAAGCATACTAATGAGTAGACAATAGTCCACCCACACAGCACTGCTTACACACAAACGTGGATGTGTTTGGCAGATTCCCATGTTTCATTCAGGTTCACAGATTTTATAAGGTGCTACAAAGCGAAACTTCATTTCTGCAGTGTTTTTTAGCTGTTTGCCCTGTAGGAACATTTCTGTTTGTTATTTGGCCCCGGCATACATCTGTTGTCAGTGTGTAAAAGGTGTTGGTGAGGTGATCGCTGCCAAGCACAATTTATTTGTCATTCACATTAATTACATATGTGGGTTAACTGTAAGGAGACAAAAGAGAGCTTTGACAGTAAAGTTTTAGGATGTCTATAAGCTGTGAGGATCAAATCTGTCTCTACTAATTTGGCTTGATAACAAAAGATTTTTTGTTGCATAGTTGCAGAGCTGGATGTGACAGCTAGAAATCTGAATATGAAGAGAGTTTGCGAGACTATTATATTCATTTCTTTGGATTAGCTTTTTTATGGATGGGCTTAGAAGGAGAATTTGAAAAACTTCTGTAACCCTGTAATTTATGTGATTAAAAGTATTATTCATGTGTGCACGCACAATCGAAAATGAGCAAGAATGCTTTTCTTTATGTATGTGTTTGTGTGCTTGTGTGTGTGTGTGTGTAATGGGGTACTGTTTTGGGTTGAGAGCTTGTGAATGGATTGAGGAGGAAGGAAAGTTGATTTCCGTGTCCTGTGCAGATCCAGAGAAACAGGATGTTTGTGTTTTGTCCATAAGAATGCTCAGTGAAATGATAAAAGATGACACTCACTCTTGTTGTGAATCTGTTTGATGGGTCTACAATCCACTGTACTGTATGTAGCCAGGATACAGTCAGGATACAGGATGTTATTGTGTATTTTCTTTATCTCATTTGAAGAATGAAATTCACGCTTTGAACGTCATTACACTTATACTTTGTGTACAGTTGCATGGATGAAACTGTGTGGGCCCAACAATAGACTTGCATGAAGAATTTATTAGTAGTAGACCGATATATCGGCCGGCCGATATATCGGGCCGATATTTGCTAGTTTTATGTGTATCGGCATCGGCCGATACATGGCTGCCGTGTTTGCCGATTTTTCTGGCATAATTTACAGACAGAGTGCTGGAACCCGCAAGCGATTGCAGGTCATGTGACTAAAAACAACCAACCTTTTCACGACAACATTGAAAGATCGGCTTAACAGCTGATCATAGCTGAACAAAGTGGGTTTTTTTCATCTCTATGGGGCGGTTTCCTGGACAGGGATTAGACTAGTTCTAGACTACAATAAATGTAAGAACTGTGCAAACTAATAACATCTCTTTTTAACAACATGCCATTTTTTACATAATTTTTATGATGTAAATTGAGTGAGCAAAACCAGTATCGGCTCCAAATATCGACTCAAGAAAATCGGCAGCCTGTATCGGTCATCGGCTAAGGCTGATGAAACAAAAATCGGTATCGGCATCGGCACTGAAAAATCCATACCGGTCGATCCCTAGAATTTATTGTTATATATCAAAACAGTGAAGGTCACATTGTCCATGAATAAGCACAAGAGAAAATCTTGGGGTTCAAACTGATCCTTTGATGTCCACAGGGGTAGGCGAGTTCGGTCCTACAGAGCAGCAGTCCTGCAGAGTTTAGCTACAAACTCTTGTACTGGCTTTCGAAAAGAAGCTGGCAAAGACCGATAATTATATCCATCTCGTCGTGCACACTGAGTTGCATCGCCGTGATACCCATTTCAGTTGCTTCTTTAACTTGGTCCTCCATAAGTGCGACCTAAGGAGAAACAACAATGACAATAGGGTTTGCATGTCCCGTCTTCATAACGACCATCGGAGCTAGCTGATAAATGAAAAGTTTGCAGAATGCCGTAGGAAGGATGGCAAAAACATCTTTCCGATTAACAAATGCCTTGATCGCGTTTCTCTATTCCTTTTTTTAAAATCAATGCTCGGTCGATCTTTTAGAACAGACTCAATGAGAATCCACATACACATCTAAATTCTACAGCGGCAGCGATTTTGTTGTGAACAGATTCAACACACTCGCTCTTTGGTGACGTGGTTGATTACGTTACTGTTGATCATCTGTCCATCATCGTATAAAGCCCGCCCTGACAATTTGATTGGTTCGACTAGCTTTGGGTCTAGCATAGAAGCTCCCAAACGGAGAAACCCCAGACCGACCTTCCCGTCCTTAAAATGTTGTGGGCAGGGCTAAGATTGGCTGGCACCCAGGCTAGACATAAATGTAAGATAGAAGTAAATTTCTTTTGTTTATATATCAGTCTATCAACTATTACACTGAGCTAATGTTACGGTGTAAATAGCTACATCCTTAAATTCTTGCTGGCTGCCAAACCTCTCCTCACAGTTGTGATCCATGCTTCCCTCGGAAGCCAGATGCCATGTATACTGTAAGTTCAAGTCCAAGATACTTCAAAAGAAGAATTAACTTTTTTCATACTCAAACCACAACACATGAGCTCAATTTATTAGGTTTGTTGCAGACAAAATGAAAAGCAAAGAATGCCCTTGAACCTGATTCGACCCGCTTTATATCTTTTATGATTATGGAGACTCAGATGCGTCTATGAAGGACAGGCACCTGGTTGCCCGCACAAAGTCTGTGAGTTGCACGCCAAAGCACATTCTATTGATAGACTCAATTTAATATTTATTTATTACATATTTTGATATTTGCTTGGCTCCTTATTGTATGTATGTTAACATTTTAAACAATAATAAAACAAGTTACTCATATAAACACCAGCAGTGTTGATTTAACATATTTTACGATTTAACGTGTATAAGGCAGTGTTGTAACAGTTCATTCCATTAATTTATTAGCTTTTGAGGGAACTTGTAGAATGACATAAAATCTCAGAGCTACAGTACTCATGTAGTTTCGAAGCAGTTTTGCAAAGATGGTGGCTTACTTTAAGGGCGGAGTCCACGATGTTTGAAAAACGCGTTGGAAAAGGAGACGGGCCGACTACCAAAACACACTTATAGCCAATAAAATCAAATCAAATGCCGGGTTGCGTATGTGTGGGGCGGGTCTATCAACAGAAGGTCCAGATTCTATTGGGGTAGGGGCGTGTTTGTTTGGGTGATTTCAAATATCAACACTGGCTTTCAAACATCGTGGACTCCGCCTTTAAGAATTATAATCTCATATAATTCTTCTGTATTTATGAATATATGTATAAACATGCAGTCAGACTAAACACTCTTTTTCTATAGAAGTTAGATTAATAATGTGACAGCTAAAGTTTGGAGTAGCTCTATATCTTTTCTCCTAGACACACACTTTACACCTGCAGCTCTTTGTCATTTTTTTCCCCTAATGCGTTACTGCATTATAAGAGAGCAGCATACGCTTCATTGATTTTAAATGCTCACAATAGCTTTATTATGGATTGCTTAAGAGACAACATGCGGACAAAAAGAAACTGACAAGTGCAGGGCTCAACGCAAGTATTTTTTATACTGGTCGGGCCAGTGGTTGAGGTTTTCACTTGCCCTGCCAAAAAAAGATTTCAGTGTCACATATTTAAAATAATTCAAAAGTCAAATATAAACATATACATTACATTTTAAATTGCCAATTGTCTCAACAAATGATGAATAATTAGCCTGGGTGCCAGCCGATCTTAGCCCCGCCCACAAGAATGTGAAAACGGGAAGATCGGTCTGGCGTTTCTCCGTTGAGGAGCTACTATGCTTGGACAAATGCTGGTCGAACCAATCAAATTGTCAGGGCGGGCTTTATACGATGATGGACAGATAATCAACAGTAACGTAATGAACCACGTCACCAAAGAGCACGTGTGTTGAATGGCTGCTGCTGTAGAGTTCAGATGTGTGGATTCTGACATTGAGTCTGTTCTAAAAGATATCGACAGAGCATTGATTTTAAAAGAGGAACAGAGAAACGCGAGCAGGGCATTTGTTGATGTTTTTGCCGTCCTTCCTATTCGGCAAAAGTTGGTCGCAACTGAAATGGCTAACGTTATCACGGCGATGCAACTCAGCGTGCACGACGAGATGGATATAATTAGCTGTCGTTGCCAGCTTCTTTTCGGAAGCCCGGAATCGTGGTTGCTGAATAAGTGGAGGGACATGCTAGGCTCCAATATTTTCAAGCAAACGTAATGGGTATTGTCGTGGATGAAGTTCACCTAACGTACAAATGGTAAGAGATAGTCTTACTCTATGACTTAGTAAATACTTCATGTTGTGATATAAACGAAATGTTGTAAACATAATAGGTGTTGATGTACATTCGCTAACTCAGTATAATCACAATGTTAGTGTCATTGTTGCGAAATAACTAGCAGTTCGGTCAGGCTGTAAAAGACGTAACGTACGTCACACACTCCGTTGCTCTGATTGGTCGTAGGTCTATCCAATTGAGGCATTTTTCGGTTGAGACACGCCTCATAATTATAGCTCAATGGAGCAGTATCAGACTCAAATTCTGACTAGAATTGAGTATGACAACGTCAGGCTAATGAATAATATGTATAATTCTGAAATTTCACAATACTCTTAACCGGGTCATTAGTTCCAGGTATATCAGGATTAACTGTGCACAGAAATGTTGTAAGAAAAATGACTAACCAATATTAATAAAACGTGTTATTAATATGCTGTGTTGATATTTCTCTCGATGCGCTTCAAATTCTCTTCATTCATACGTCTTGCCATAAAGTTCAGTGGGCCAGATGAAGGGTTATTGGCAACCTTTTTTAGACACAGCTATGTGCTGTCGGCTTTTCTCATGAGCTTCGAGGTTTTGTTTACGGTAATTGCTTGTTTTCTAATGAAAAAGGCTCCTGACTCGTCTGCTTTACCTGGAAACTGATGGCAAACTGTGCAAAACATTGCATTTGTTTTTTACCCAAGTAAAATGTCTGCTTCCAAGATGTTAAATAATTACGTTTTTGTTTGGCCTCATAATTAGAGGGCACCAGCACCATCTTAAAGCATCATGAAACACTAACCAACATTTTTACCAACATCTGGAGCTCAAGGACAATCGCACCTGGATATGGTTCTGTATAGTAAAGTAAAATGTGAGTGCGCCATGACGCACACTCTATAAATACGTCATCAACTATAAATTTGCTCGGGAAGCTACGGGAGGCAGGTGGACTTTGACCTTGTCCTGAGGTACCATGTCCTTATCTTCAAACACGCTATTATTTTAACTATAACAGTTTTACTTGACCTTTGTTTAATTGAAATATTATATTCAGTTTAATTGTTTCTGTAATACTGCTGTTCTTAGTAAATCTTTATATTTGTTACACTAGACTGGAGCTGAGCTGCAGCAGGGTTTCATGACCCTTTAACGTCTCTTTGCTTTACAAGCTGACGTAACACACGCAACACATGCAACAGTAACCACAACAACCAATAAGGTAGGAGAAACCTCATAATATTGCTGAGAAGTTAAAGTTCAGGACACAAAAAATGTCTCAAATGATAACATTGCATAAGAGCCCTGAAGTAACTAATCCTGAGTGGGGATGTCACTAAATGCATTCATAAACTTGAGTGGAGAGATAATTGTAACTATGGCCGTACCCACCATTAAGGTCCCCGACGTCCGGACCTCAGTCATTTTCTGACGCTCATCTTATTTTAGCCAATGGTCAGCGCTCGTTTAGCTGCTTGCGATGCTGCGCAGACCGATCGGCATGTGACGTCTTCGCACCGTGAGATTGACTCAACAGTATGCTTTTAAATCGATCTCGCGGTAGTGTGATGTCATAAGCCAACTGCGCTGCGCCCCATTAAGTAAGATAAAGTCAAAGTGATGCCTCGAAGCGACTGCACAGAGTTTAAATGAGCCCATGTTCGTCTTTTGGCTTAAACTGACCAATTCACATAACATTTGTGAATGTCTTAGTGAGCAGCATCATAGTAAACAACTGATTATGTTTTAACCGAATGTAAACATTTTATTGCATTCGGTCTCAAAGCCTTATAAACAGTATACCTGTTAAAGTCATTAAAGTTAATTACATAACAAAAGAAGAGAAAATCACTTAATAATCCTGTCTATAACTTCTGTAACTTCGTAAAAAGATTAATCCATATTTACTTTTAAATGAATTACTTTTTTTGCCAAAAATCCTTAGTGCTGAGCTCTGCTATTGAAGTAAGTTTAAGGTTTATCATGGATTTTTGATTTCCTGAACATCTTTTTCTTGACAGTATATCAAATGTGAGAAGTTTAAAATTCAGCCTTACATCTTACAGTTAGTATAATAATGCATGCAGTAATGCATGCATGGCAAGGTGAATATTTATTGGGATAATGTGGTAATCACTTTATACCCGACGTGCATAAATATTTTTTTTAAAGAAAGACCCGACCCGATACAAACCTGAGAAAATTAGACCCAAGTCTGATCCGAACTAGTGGCAAATTTTTTTTGACCCGAATGTAAACGCACTGACGTGTGTGCATTCTGCAGACCCATACACAGCAGTCAGACAGAAAGAAACTCTGATGGCCTCGCAACCAATATTTGGCGAGCTTCTCCATTTGTTTTACTTTGTTATCTGACAACGACACCAATGTAAACGCTAAAATGTACATTTAAAATTGACTGACACGTCTGTCTCAACGAAAATTAACGTACCGCCAGCCACACAATGTCACAAGCGCTATTGTTTGGCAAAAACACATTCATTTATTCAGGTTTTCGGATCTAAGTGGACCCGTAAAGACCTCTTGTTTGAACTATACAGTCCTCTACTTCCTGATTGAATGACGTCAATAAAACAGTTTTTGACTAAACTCCGCTCACAGGAATACGTCAGTCGCCAGCTTTGGCTCAAACGGCTCTGCTAAGCTAAGCTGCTATCGAATCACAACACACTAAACAAACTACACAATCAGAACTCGATACGTATTTCTGAAGGAGGGACTTCCATTATTGCGTAAACGGTAAACCTTAATGCAGATTTTTAAGATGTCAACACTACAGAGTGTTTGCGCCTGTAAGTTTCCCAAGTGATCCTCAGTGATCCAAAGAGCATTCCTGACTAAATCCTGCTTTAATTACATGACCTCTCAGTGGTCAGCAAACAACATCCTTTTTTTACCCACTTTTTATTATGGGATGAACCGTGAAGGTGGGATGTCCTGAGCAGAACACTAATAAAATGAAAGATCACATGAACTCAAAAAAAGGAAAGAAAATATTTGTAAAGTTTAGACCTCTGGTGTGTACAGTTAAGTTCACAAGGGAAGTCACTTTACAAAGAAAATAGCAAATGGTCTTTTGGTAAACAGATGAAGGTTTACAGGGTTTAACTATAGAATTAAACCAAAGTGAATTCAGATGTGAGGGAACAAAACAAAGCTTAACAAAACTATACGTGAAGCCATGTGAACTGCACACCAATTGTCATTTTGGGGCTCAGAGCAAGGACACAAAGATATATAGACAGATATAAACTGCATGAATTTTCAGCTGGAAACTGCTGAACATAAGTTGATATTAACTCTCCATCTAAAAAAACAGAACAAAAATATAACAGATTAGACCCAAGGAAGTGAAGTAACAAGCAGTTATAAATTGTATAATCTCTATGGTGTGCATTCTTTAATAGTTGACATATCCTGTGATGCTTCCCAATTGCCAAGGTAACAAAAGAAAAAAGTAATGAAATACTAAAAATGAAAAAATGAGCAACAGTCTTTGCATGCCCCATTTGAAAACAATGCCATTGTAAAGTATCATACAAATATTTTGACACCCCCTTTAATCTTGTCCTTCTTTTTCCCAAAGCATTTTACAGAGATCACAGTACCAGTTTACTGAGCATATACGACGCATGCCCCATTTGAAAACAATGCTGTTATACAGATTCATACACCCACTCCAACACCTGGAGTGATGTTGTCCTCTCGTTTCTTCCAAAGCATTTTACCAAGATCACAGTACCAGTTTACTGAGCTTTTAGCACACATGCTCCATTAGAAAACAATGCAATGTTCAACAGACATTACAGGTGACATTACAGGCTCCAGGTTCCTCCCGTGCATGTAGTGAGTTCAGATAAAAGTGCCCTGTCTTTAAGCTATGTAATGTCTTGTGTAAACCTGCATGTAATTGATCATCAGCTTGTTTTGCGCAACAAGAATGTGGCACCTGTGTGCTTTTAAAAGGTTTTTATTTTAAGGACATTCCTTCAGTTGGTTCCTGTCAGCATGGCTATAATTTCCCATTAACATGCCACAAAACCTTTCCCTCTTCCTGCGTGAATACTATCTGACCTGCTTTAGGATCACTTGTTGTGACTGCTTCATGCTTCAACTTCAACTTATTTATTTATAAAGCACCTTTACATGCAACTATGTTGCCCAAAGTGCTGTACACAATTAAAAATCATAAACACACTTCATGTAGCACACACTAACTAAGCGACGTAAAAACATTAAACCAATGACAAGTACAAGGAATAAAACATTTTAAACACATAATACATTTACAGACAAACCCAATAAAAACCAGCAATCACTCCTTTTCAGAGGCCAAACTAAAAAACTAAAAAGATAGGTCTTCAGCTAGGATTTAAAGACCACTAACAATGGTGCCTGATGGATGTAGATCGACAGACTATTCCACATTTTGGGGGCTAAAACGGAAATGGACGATCCCCTTTTGCCTTCTTTTTGGATTTTGGAACAATCAACATCAACTGGTTTGCAGATCGTAAAAGCCTTGCTGGTGTATACAACTCTAAGAGGTTAGAAATATACTTGGGGGACATACCGTGTAGTGCTTTAAAAACCATGGTTAAAATTTTAAACTCAATTTAAAACTTAACTGGCAGCCAGTGTAGTGACGATAAAACCGGTGTGATGTGCTCTCTTTTTTCCCCCGTCAGTAGTCTAGCAGCAGAATTTTGTACTAACTGTAACCGTTGTAATTGTCGTTGACCGATCCCTACATACAACGCATTGCAGTAATCCAGTTTAGAAGTTATAAAAGCATGTACCACTACCTCTAGGTCTTTAAAACTCAAAATAGGTTTTAATTTTGAGATCATGCTTGTTTGGTTTGTGTCAAGTCTGATTAAATGATATGTTTGGTGACCCCAGGTTTAGGGGCACTCTAATGCTACGTACACACCAAACGCGGGCCATCACGTTACTCGCTCTAGACTACTTGCGGGATTTAACTTTGTGTCATGCTACATTTTCGCTTGAGTTGATTATTTTCAACTTGGGCGAAGACTCGTTTGAGACGAATAGTGAGTTTTTGTGGCAAATGCGACGCCCATATCACGTCATTCGCAGCGCTCCACGTGAGGACGCGTCTGATTGCGTCTTTGCATTGACTTTGTATGTAATCTACTCACGCAAATCATCGAACTCGCATGTTGTAAACACACAGTAAGAGCCCATCCACACTGGGACCCACTTAGCTGTTTACATACAAATTTTGTATCATATCGGCACTTCACCCAGATGGATCAGGCGTTTTGGGACCCTGAAATCTTTTTTTTTTTTTTTCGGGTCCCAGAGTAGATTTATGTGAACTGACAACGTTCCGTGTTAGTGTGTACAGCCAATTCGTGTATTTTCTGTAATCTGTGTAAGTTTGCTTATCATCCACTCTTTCTCTCTGGAGAAACCACACACATGCATTTATTTTCTGACCTGATCATGAACTTGCGCATGACGTGCACAGTTATATTATGCTGGCAAATGATCTCAGTGTCAGCATGGTTGTGAGGAGCTTTTTGACCTCTGCCTTATTCCAGTTTCCACACATTTGTTCTTATGAATGTTGATCTATATTTGAAACCCCCTTTTCAAAGAACTGAACTATAACTTGATGCGATGACACACACATTCTCACTACGACACGACACGCCCCTTACGGCATTGTTTCTACCTTTTGTTCACACAGGACACATTTCTTGAGATGATGCCGTGTTTTTAGAGGGAATAAAGGTCTGATATGGAAAACTCTTAATGCTGGGTTATTTTTCACCCAGTGTTGGGTCAAAAATGGACGAACCCAACCGTTGGGGTACATAACCAAGAAAAAATTTTTATCAACCTACCTTATGTTGTTGAAGGCATACATTTTAACAACTTTATTCATGAGGAATCACAAATCCCAGAACAGCTTGTGTCGTTTATGTCCTAAAAGAAAATTCCTATATAGATGACCTGTGCCTTCACCACACCCTTCCATGATCCCAGACACCATCTGTGAATGGTACGGGAGCCCAGATGGAACAGACCATCTGAATGTAATGGTTGCTTGACAACACAATATTTGTGTCTGTGAAATTAAAAGCAAAAATGCCACAGGCACTTGTTCATCATCTTTCAAAATGTTTAATGTTCATGTCACATACATCAGCTTGTATTTGGACAACTGTCTATCAGAATAATTGTCATACAGGTTTTTTCTCTCCCTGGGGGGAAGTTAAGGAATGTGACAATTGTACACAGCAATATTGTATAGATTGGAAATAACCTGAAGGATATCATGATACACCTGAAACGTCTAGTAGCAAACTGGTGAGGTGAGCATCTCTCACACAATGCCATAAAAAAACCAATCTGGCTGTATGGTTCCATAAAGAACCTTAGAGTTAGTCGTTGATTCCCCAATGACTAACTCAATAGATTCTTTATGGAACCATACAGCCAGATTGGTTCTTTTATGGCATTGTGTAGCACCTTTATTGCAGCCAAGAGATGCTTGGGGAACGTTGGGGAATCTGTATTTTGTTGCACCGCTGTTAAAAATCTTTTGTAGCTACTTTATTTTTAAGAACATATGGGGCTGGTGATAGCCTTCTTTGCAGGATCCCTAAATGTACAGCATATTTAACCAGGGCGTTGTTGTAGCGATGGCAGGTCGAAAACAAGAAGGAACAGAGTGAACAGACTAGAACAACAAAAATGAAACTCAATATTATGTTCTTTGTGACTCCTTATACCTCCTGTTGCAAATTTAATGAGTAGACAACTGATAGTCCCACACCCGGAATGTTCCGGGACCAAACGCTCGTGCATTACACCAAGATTCCAATGCTAACCCTATGCTAACCAGCCACCCTTTGTTTTGAATAGTGAAATATTCATGGCTAAAGCATGCAAGAGAGTGAATGTGTAATTAGTCGCTCTTCAGAGACTTTATGGCTACATGGGGTCTTTAAAGGCTAAGGAATTGTGAGTTTGGGTATTTGGTATATCATTCGGTTTTTTATAAAATGTGTTTTATACAGTACACTGAAACACTATCCTTTCCGTAACCAAAGTTAACACATTACAACACTAACGTTCAAAATCTGGCTGTGCTCTTGTGTAAAGCATTCAGACTAAAAATGTTGGGTCGTTTTTACCCATAGTTGGGTAAATTATGGACAAACTGTGCCTTGCAAACAGACATATCACTCTCTTTTAAAAACAGCATCTCCAGTGAACTCAAAGTTCACTTAAGGCTAATGTGGGGTCAGACAGGGTTGAAATTGACATCACACCTTCATTTCCTGCCAATTACTCTATTTACCTTTGCTTCAGAATAACGTCAACCTGTTGGCCATCACTTTTTAATCTCAGGCCAATGGGACTCTCGGGTTGAACGTTTGGGTCTGATGTTGGTCTCTGAATTCTTAAGAGTTCGGAGCAAGTAGATTCTCAGAAGAGCAATACGATAACGTGTGAGTGTGTGTTTGCGGCTATGCTTTAACACCTCTGTTATTACCACACCGCTGTGGTGGAGTTGGAGGAAGTTAACTGCATCAGAGATAAACCATACACACATTTCCCCACTCTAACCTCATCTAGCTCTCCATCCTTTCCAGCTCTCTGCTGTGGTTTCTTGGCAATGTATATATATATGTGTGTGTGTGTGTGTGCATGGGGCTGTTTGTCTGTGTGATTGCCACTGGCTCTGTGTGGGTTGTAGTGTTGACCTTGGGATGGCTTCACTGTGGCTCTTGTGGTATTTATGCTCCTTAATATATATGCACACCCATCCAACACACACACTTCCTTAGCAGTTGGGAGAAAACAAGAAGTGGCGCGTACCCTGTTATGGCCTCCCTGCCACTTACGAATACAATAACAAACACACATGAGCAAAATAAACCTACACTTTACATATACAGCTTTAACTCTCACTTTCACATATTGTGTCAATACCAACATCCCGAATCTGCTTTGAGTTCCCTGTTCGGACTGCATTTATTTGCCTGGGGTGAACTGCAGCATTTAACTACTCAAACAGAGTCAGAAGCAACCCCTCCTTGTTTGCAAACCCTTTGACAGTCGTTTGGGGTCCTCTTGTACAGTTAAACTGTTGGCAATCTGCCGCCCAAGGCAAACGAGATAATAACAGTCAGTCAGTAAATCTCACTTAAAAGAGAAGCTCATCGAGAAATATGTTGATATCGGTCTTCCAGTGACATTCCCAAAGGAGAAAGACTGACACACAAATTTGACTGTCAAGGTTTGCGATAAAGATATTCAGATTGAAAGATACATATAGGGGCAAATCCCACCTTCCTACATTTTTTGTTTGGAAGTAGAATGCATATCTCCACATCTCATGACGTTCATACCCAGACAAGATCCCAGTCCAGTCAAAAGAGAAGAAAGAATAGTCTTTATCTAGGTACAATTTGGTAAAATCTAAAGTCACTGGAGTCATTCTGTCTGTCATAGTCAACACAACCTTTAAACTTTTTTTTTATTAGCAATGGTTTATGGAATGTGACTGCAAATGAGCAATTGGGAACACAAGAATGAAGAGACTGGTAAAGCTATTCAAGGGGTTTTATATATATATATATATATATATATATATATATATATATATATATATATATATATATAATATATATATATATATATATATATATATATATATATATATATATATATATATATATATATATATATATATATATATATATATATATATATATTAGGGGTGGAACGGTACACACAAGTCCCGGTTCGGTTCGTGCCTCGGTTCAGGCTTCACGGTTCGATTCACTTTCGGTACAATGGAGGAAAAAAGCAAAACAAAAATGAAGAAGGCATTTTTTTAAGCTAATCTTAAAAAAATAGGTGTCCTTATCAGTGTTATTTTGAGATGTCATGAATATGAACTGAAATGCATTTAACATACTATCTCGTATTTCAAAAATATATACCACTTTAAGTAATCTTGTACTCATCTTTAATACAAAGATGGTTTCAAATGTATTACAAGTGTTACCTAAATACATTTTTAAATGACATTTTAGCATATTTCATATTAATGTACTAAAGAACAAAAAAAATTAGGCTTGTTGGATGAATTAATAGGTGTGACCAACTTCACGAGGCGCTGCAAGAAACGACAAGTGGATGACGTCAGAGTAACGCGAGAGCGATTTGAAATCAGCCTCCTCCGCAAGATTTCTCGCGGTACTCTGACGCTGATGGTGCTGCGTAAAGTTTAGCACACTTAAAAAACTGAAAGCAGCTGAACTCGACAGAACTGCCCTGCGTATGCCTGTTGTTATAGCAGGACAATTTATCTCCTACTTCTCAGCGTGAGAAATACAAAGTGTAGCGTTTGAACTGACTGAAATGCGTGTGTCAAGGTGAATGCGTGAGACTTGAGAGCCCTGATTAGATGTATTTCCACTCACATACCTAACAACGCCGACGCAAAGTCCTCGTCTTTTCCACCACTCTCTCGCCTGTACTATTGCTGACTGGAAAACTGAAGTTTTGCCAAACTTGCGATCTTAAAGGGGCCGGCGGATCCTCACCACCATTTGCCATACTCGCTGTCGCTGCTATTTCACTCACTGGACCGTAAACCTGACAAAAAACTGCAGAGTGCCAGAATGTAGACGGTCTCTGATAGAGCGCATACATAGGCGGAGCTCGGCTGCATCGGCGCCAATCAGAGCTTCAGAGCTAAAGCGGGGCAACAGATTAGCTGTCCATAAAGAACCCGCGGATCTAACAGTAGTTCCGCATTACATTAATTATTTTGCACGCAAGTTTTTTTTATTTTCATACCGTGTATTCTCCGTTTAAATTCATGCACCGAACCGTGACCCCCGTACCGATTCGGTTCGAAACGAATACATGTATTGTTCCACCCCTAATATATATATATATATATATATATATATATATATATATATATATATATATATATATATATATATATATATATATATATATATACAGGGTGCGATTTGTGAAAAAAACAGAGGGGGGGATGTTTTCATAGGCGTCGATTTCGGCGACGGTGGGTACCCATCATATTTCGTCATGAGTCATTTTGTACCCACCACTAGTTTTAACTTTTTTGACTGTTTTCAGTGGTTATGAAGAGCAATATGAGAAATTTGGTAATCATTGGCTGACCTAACAAAATTCCATTATAATATTATTATTTTTAATATATGTTTCTAACTACAATATTTCTAATATTCAGAAATGCGCCCTCCGCTCACGAGCTCTGATCGGAACAAACCCGAACCTCACTGTCTGCTGAACTTGCGCAGAAACATAAAAATATAACCAGCTTTTCAAAATGGTTTTAAAACTAAACATTTATACTATTTTAGCACAAATTATGGGCTTATTGAAGATTTTTTATAATTCTTGACATAATGCGTCTCTGTCCACAACACATTTCAAAACATTTTAATTCATAAAAATAAATCATGAGAACATGAACTCATCACTGCATTTGCAGGAATTGTAAAATCTTTTTTCTTATTAACTCATGAAGCAGCCTAACGCAATATTTTTACTGTAATAGCTTATATTTCCCCACACATATGAACTGTGATCATGCACAACGAAAAAACACGCAAGAATTAAATCTTGAATGGCAAAACTATATGGCACAACGTAGTGTCAACTTAAACATAAATATGAACAATGTATTGATTGCAAAGTTAAACCATTACAGTAGAAACAGTTTTAATGCTGCTTTTAAAGTAATAACATTAACTTTACACCGCGATGCTGAGCTACAGTGAAATTATAGAAAAGTCAGATGCATTATGTGTTAGTCACTAAACTTAGCCTCATTTGCGCAAACTGGACGCGCCCTCGCCTCGCTAAACGCCTCATCGGCATTTATCATGTGTAACTTCAGCCATTCTCAGTGGTGTGACTGGGACACTAACTCCGCTTGTCATCATAAACAGATAATCAGAGTGTGATGTTTATTCCCGCTTTATTAATATGCGGCTGAATATGCTGCATTTCATCGTTTCGACACACAGCTCCATAACCATCTCGCAAGTGTTGATAGGCTATTACTCGTGAGGTGTAACCGGGTCTGTAACCAATCAGATAGCGCCGCGGGCGGGACATTGAGCAAGTCTGCAGAGTAGTGAATACAGAGAGGCTGCGCGGCAGCTATATCAGAGCCAGCCAAAGTAGTGCATTTTAAAACAAAATTTACTTTAATCAAACCACAGATCCGTGATAAGTTTTGTGATCCGTCTCGCCACTAGTGTCGTAGCAGTGATCACTTTGAGGGGGGGATAAATTTATCCCCACCGGGGATAAAAATAATTAAGCAGAGGCAGGGATACATTGACCAGAAAGGGGGAAATCCCACGCATCCCCCCCGACAAATCGCACCCTGTATATATATATATATATATATATATATATAACCCCTTGAATACCAGTGCTCAATAACAGCTTCTTTGTTAAGTCAGCATTACATCGACTGAATGTTCAAATTTTAATTTATTGTTAAAAATTATGATGAACTTAATGCACTATGTAATAATAAACTTATTACAACTACAGAATTACACAAATGTAAATATGTTAAGAGACCCACAAAAATGTGTTTGATTAGGCTTAGAGCTAAGTTTTGCAGGACAGTGGTCCTTCAGGACCAGGAA
The DNA here is from genome assembly GCF_027580225.2 of Misgurnus anguillicaudatus. Lineage (NCBI taxonomy): Eukaryota > Metazoa > Chordata > Actinopteri > Cypriniformes > Cobitidae > Misgurnus > Misgurnus anguillicaudatus. The sequence continues at coordinate 17,308,609 of NC_073354.2, forward strand.
TGCCCACCCCTGCTTTAATATATAATGTAATGACAGCAATTAAAACAGTATGTTGGCACAATTACATTTTTGTCTAAAAAACTGAATACAAACATTCATCTTCAAGCAATGGGGTTTTTAAGATCATGAGAAGCATTTCACTAAAGTGACCTTAAACTTTTGACCAGTACACAAAAGTGAAATTTCTAAAAGGGTTCTTCACAATGATGCCATAGGCAAACCATATTCGGTTTCACAAATAACCATTAAGTCAAATGTTCTTAAAAGAACCGTTTCATACATTTTTAACTTTCATAGTCTGTGAAACCTTTTTCCACTACAAAGGACCATACAGCCTAACAAAGAGCCTATGTTTTACTCGCTCTTATTTTTCCCATGGGGTTTTATACACTGTAAAAACAACCTATAGAATCTACTAAATACAATTGAGGTAACATTTTACACTCACTTTGTTTGGGTAGATTCTTCTATATATATTTGAGTAAAGAGTATCTAAATTTAAGGAGACATTTCATTGGTAGAAACATTAATCTTTATTGAAGGTGGATCATATTTGTAGTCGAAATGTAACATACATTTAGAATTTTGTGCCTTTTTGACCGAGAAAAGACAGAACGTGACTTTAGGGCACATTTGTATGGAAAACTACAACTCCCACAATGCACAGCTCTGCAAGCCACTCCCATTAATCGGAACATGCCATGTTAGTATAACAAAGAAAATAGAAACACTCTGTTCCTCCATCTGCCTGAGCTCTTTGCTGTAATGTGGCTCATAAAGGTGCAATGAACACCGGATTAGAGCATCACGCTTGCGAAATCACCCTCTTCCATATCATATCAATTATCTTTCGCTATTATTGTGACATGAAGTCTGGCTCGCTCCACAACGTCTGTTAGCTTAGCTTAGCATAAAGATGGCGGCTGATCGTTTTTTTTCCCGTCTGTGTTCGTATATTTTCTTAAGTCCCACCCACTGATCTGTAATAGGTCTGTAGCGTGGGTGGGTTCCACCCATAGCCCCACCTTGGAAAAATGAGGAATGAGTGTCTGTAGTCTTTCACCCTTGACAAAGATACAGCAGTTCCTTTTTTTAACGACGCAAAATGACGATTTTTACATAATTGAAAGAGAGAAGTACAAAACTGAAATCTGTATTCTCCCGTCTCAGGGAAAACTGAGGGAATGATGCACGACCAATTAAAAACATGACTGGGGTTCTAACGATACAAAGCTTAATGCAAATCGGTGAAGTGTCCCTTTAAGAAATATGACAAACAAAAAAAATGAGGTAAGGTCTACCTAATATTTCTCATAACGAATAAAAGTGTAGTAACATTAACTCTATTGGAAGCAAGCAACAGATCTCAACACATTCTCACCCCATGGCGTCAATATTTGACACACTTGACCATGCGTCAATATGTGACGCGGAGGGTATACCTTTCGCGTCATTTTTTGACGAACTGGGGACTTCAATACTATTACGTCCGTTGCATTCTCTTTCCTATTTTCTCAACATTTTCGCGTCGGTTTAGGGTTAGATTACACGAAATTAAACAGTTGTCACCTGACGTTGGGGTTAGAGTTAGGTATGACAGTTGTCACCTGGCGTTGGGGTTAGAGTTAGGTTTGGGTAGGGATGTCATTATGTAAATCTAACCCTAAACCGACGCGAAAATGGTAAGAAAATAGGAAAGAGAATGCAACGGACGTAATAGTATTGAAGTCCCCAGTTCGTCAAAAAATGACGCGAAAGGTATACCCTCGCGTCACATATTGACGCATGGTCAAGTGCGTCAAATATTGACGCCATGGGGTGAGAATGGGTTGCAGATCTATTAAATTATTATTAATAATGATTAGCCATTAGGAAAAAAATACATATATTCAGGGAGGGTCAGACACAGAAGATTGCATAAATCACTTTATTTATTGACCAAATAACATTTTGTAAACATTCAAAATGAATTTATGTAATTACAAAATAACCAATTACATTTCAAGTGCACACTTACGATGCGTTTTGCCGCTTGAACAGTTTGAATGCATTCGCGCGTGCAGAGCGGAGTAGACGCGCGGAAAAAGTAAGCATTTGACGCGCATCAGAGGCAAAATCCGCTTCTTGTGTCGGAGTGACTCCGGGCGGGGCTGCCTCCACAGCAGCAAGCAGGCTCCTGATTGGTTTAAGCGGCACGAAATTCCATTAAAATGTTTCAACTCGGGCGTCAGCCGCTAATTCGCGTCAAACACAGAATGCACAAAAAGCACCATTCGCGCGTACCGCTCACAACGCTCAATTTGCGCCTTTCGCGCGAGCTAGACGCCCCGCGCCAAACGCCTCATCCGTGCCGCGGGACCTCCAGACGCGCGTCAACGCGTCTTCACATTGACATTGACTTCACATTGAAATCACTCGCGCTTTACGCCTCTACCGCGGTTGGTGTAAACGCAGAATTAGAACGAATGTGTTAAAAACAACATATTAGTGTTGATTCTAGGACAACAAGTTGTCCCAGAATCCACCCATATCTGTGTTATTATTGAAACAATACATTTTGTGTTACTTTTACTTTAACATGCTATATTTTTACATAAAGTCAACACAAAATGACACATAATGTGTTAAAATTACACATAATGTGGTAGAAGCTTAATGCACAATGATGTGTAAAAAATTATCACATCCTTTATAAGATTGTGAAATACAACATAAAGCTTCTTGAAGTCTGTAAACATCTAGCACACAGCTGTTGTGCCTTACAGCTTATTCATTATGGTGGCATAAATAGTGTGATCAAACGTAAAAAACCTCATCCGTGAACATGATAAGTGAATCCCATACATCTCTGAACGGTGAAAACATCTCCCATCGTTCCACTTTCCTTCATAAACTCATTAAGCTGTTGTTTTTAAAATGCAACCTCTAGTGGTGAAATCCTACACATTGTGCCTTTAAATTGATGTATATTCTTTTAAACCCCTGACTTTAACAAGACAAGTATGCTGTGATTTTGATTGCTCAAAAAAAAGTAATACCAGGCTTGCATTATGTAATTTAACAAACTTCATGGCTAAATAATAAAACTATATTTCGCTGATTTACTCCAACCATCCCGAGTCGCCTTCGAAAACATAATCTTTGCTAGAAGATGTGGTCTTTCCAACAATGACCACACCTAAATACTTGTACCTGTAGATATCCATAACATAATGCACATAATGCATTTTGTTTTTACTTATACTTTTTCCATTTGTTTCTGCTTTCCACCCACTGCATTCCAGCTACTGATTACTGGTTGTTGCAGACAGATATTACAGACTTGGAGACATGATGTCTATAGGCGTTGTGTGATACCAACAAAGTTCATGTTGTTTGTGGTGTCTGTGTGGGAGCAGCAGGTTGGTTAAGGTTGTATTACTTTAGTTAGCATTGATTTGGAGATTGCACATATTTAAAAAGATTCGATTAAGTTATTCTTTTAAATGAAGTACATCTCAAAAAACAGGTACTGATATTGCCAACCCAATTTTATGAAAGTTCATATCTATTTCACAAGGTGGCTAATTTGTATGCCTTTGTACCTCTTTGCGTTCCCCCTGATTTTCTTTGGGTGTTGGGACGGGGTTAGATGGTGAGGGTCTATAATGTTTTAATATTTTATTTTTGTACCACTTCATTTGAATTCATATTCATACCTTATAAAGTACTTAGAAATGCCTGTTAGGTCAGGCTGATCATACAGTGTCTCATTGTTTTTTTAAATGCAGATTATATAAAAATGAGCTACGTTAGAACGTGCATGCTCGGTCGAACGCATAGCCTTGCAAAGTACAGCTTATTTGACTCATTACACAGGTCTTTGACGCATGCAGATTGCGACAAACTGCAATGCATCTCCTGGGCTACATGCTACATTCTCCTTTAGGAGCATGTGCCACCTATACGGGTACAATGTACTTAGGGTTTCAAAAAACTGCGGTGTGCGTAGCCTCTTTAAATCCTTATGTGCACAATGAACATGTCAAACTTTCAACAGTGGCACAGAAACCACAGAAAGTTGACACTCATTAGAAAAAAACACTGAACCTCTCTTCCTCTCTCTCTTACACACACATGCACACACAAATGTACTTTTAACATACACAGGTGCTTAGACATAAAGGTTATTTTCATTAGAATACATTTTATTTCACATTATTCGTAGTACATTTATAAAGAGATGAAGCTAATGTAAACTGTGAGTATAAAGTTGGATGGTTAAAGGGTTGTTTTTGATGATTCAGCTTTAATTTAACTTCACCTTTAAAGTCTTAACTTTACATTAAAACTTCACCTTTAATTTAAACCTCTGGAGTTCAGTGCAGGTGTTTCTTGTACAAAATATAACGTTAGCCTTTTTCTTTCTCTGCTGGTCAGGGAGCTTTCAGGTGCTGCTTACTCACTGGATGTATTTGTGTCCATCTTCAATAGTGGGAAATCCTTCACTTCTTATCAGATATGTGAACAATAAACTCTGACTGTGCAGGGAGAATCACGTTCACAGAGCTACGGGTCTTCTGGTCACATCAAACCATACCATCTTCCAAAGTAATCGTAAAGCATGATAACAGGGTTTCCACCCTAAAAGGCAGATGTCAAATTCCATGATATTTCCCTGACTTTCACTGACTAAAAAGCTATGGGAAAAACATCTTAAAATTGTCAGTTTCCATATTTTTAAATGGGGTATTGCTTAAACTCAAGATCACGAGTTGATATAAGCTCATTGTATTTTTTTATGTTTTATTCTATGACATAAAACACCAGTAAAACCCCACTCATGACTTTTTAAAACTTTAAACTGACTTTAAATGGGCGGTTGCTAACAAGTTGCTACATGGGACTACAGACTTTGTCTGCGACTTTGTCTGAGACTTTAAATGTCATCACACATAAAGATCTCAAAAACAATGCAACATGGGCACAATTTATCTACTTGAATAAGTCCTCTTAAAGAGCACCCATTTCATTGCAAAAAAACGTTATTTTGTGTATTTGGTATAATACAATGTGTTTGCGTGGTTTATGGTAAAAAAAAACACATTATTTTCGACATTTTTGTAGCTCTATGTTTAATTCTTTTCCTGAAACGCACAGATTTGAAAAGCTCCGTGTCCTTGTTTGTTCGGCTAATCTGTACGTTGTAATTGACCTGAACACCTCTGACGTCAGCCGGAAATGTGGCGCTCCTTACCATGTTTGAAAGATTCACTCACAATGCAATGTTAACAGGAGTTAACTTACAGGCTGTGAGTCTGAAGCGGGAGGAATTATGACAATGTCGGTCTTGTCTACATCACCAATCCCAGAAAGTAAACTGTTGCCTACAATCCGTGTGTTTGTTGTAGTCGAAGAAAAGAGATTTACATTGGAGATGATAACTCGTGTCATCGTTTACTTTGGGATTTGTCCCTTTTGCATATCATAACATGTACTAATACACACTTACACACCAAAGGAAATGTAAAATTGTGAATCGGACCATAGGTGCTCTTTAAAATGAACTTGAACACAGTAATAAATAAAACACCTTAACTTTTCTTAAACATTTTTAACACAGTCAATTGGCCAAGGATAGAAAATGCCATGACTGGGTTTGTTCTTGCATTACCTAATAATAATAACTTTCTCTTTAAAACTTTTACGCCGAAATAATTTAATTGTTAAGTAAATATCTTGACTTTATAGATTCATCAGGCATTTGTTTTTTGGTAAAAATGTGACGGATGTTTCTACAGCTGATGATCGTATTTTATTTCCCCCAAAAATCGATGAAAAAATACGGTATAGAAAAATTTACATTTTGATAAACGGAAACTAAAATTCCATGTTATTCCATGACCTGAACGAAAAAATTTACATTTTCTTTTTGGAAATTGTCTCAAATAGACCTTTTAAAATTCCATGATATTTCAGAAAGCCATGACCCGTGGGAACCCTCTGATAAACACTTTTTTAACCACTGTAGTGGTTTTGTGTCTGTAGTCCACTTGAAAACAGATGTCCAGAGCTGAATCAAAGACAAAATGACAGTCCTTGTATCAGCTGTTTCAGACAGCAGGGCTTTAGCCTCATTTACAGCACACTTTGCATGAGCATCATTGATACAGAGAGATGACCGACTTTGAACAGACACACTTGCTGCAGTCTGCAATATGTAAATGTACTTTATGATTCAGCAGACGGCCAACAATATGGTCCAAATTAATTTTGGTTCAGTTAATAGCTGTCTGTCACTATAAGAATAAATTCTAAAGACATGTATTCAGTGAATTGTAGATATTTTGTTTGCTGAACAGTTATAAAATATATATGTTTTTTTTCAAAGGGATTTCACAGTGCCCTTGAATGCAAAGCACAGTCACAAGATCATATTCGTAGTTTGTTATTTATTTACATTCTGTAACAACAAGAGCTACACACACAATTTTGTTTTCAAAATAAAAACTGTAAAATAAATATACAATAAAATACAATAAACAAACCTTCTCATGGGGGCCAAAACACCTCATCTTTAAATGATTTAAAAATGCAGACGAGAACTCCTCCTACAGTCATCAATTTAACATAGATTAAAAATACTGAAATATATATGTCACCCCGCCTGTGAAAACCAGGCTAAAGTCATTTTTCTGTCATTTATGTTTTTTACTATTCATAAAATCATTCTATATAAAGTAGAAAACATTTGCGGAAAAATCACCTTTATATTTTTAATACTACTGAGTAAAACCTTGTCAAAGATTTGATTGATTGTGTACTCAGAAAATCATGTTTTGAGAATTTCCAATTTAAAAACAAGAAATGTTATCATGTGTTTCTGTGCCTAAAGTGAACACAGAGACGATCAAAATAATTTTTTTTTAGAAAGCCAAGTTCAGGTATTTTTGTGCAGAATAAAAAAGCGTAGTCTTAATAAAATCATTAATTTCAGTATTTTTAAATAAAATATAAAAAAGTATTTTGAACAAAATAAAAAAGTATTGTATATTAAAGACTTAGTTTTAATCTGTCATTTACAGCAATAATCACATATTTTTGTAATTTTTTATGGTTATAACTACTTTGCCGCTCTAAATCTCAAAATTAGATTATGCGACTTTAGCTGAGGTTTCACAGGCGGGGTCACATATATGTGTGTATATATAGCCAACTGTACTGTACCTTGTGTGCCTGCAAACTGCACTTAGGAAAAAATGAGGGAAACATACAAAATGTTGAATTTTTGCAGCACATGAGAGGACGTACCATAATAACAAAAAATAAGCAACATTATGATTTACATATGTATATATTATTTACATACAAGAGGAGAGCAAACAGTGATGGTATGTGTGACGTGACTGAACATCAGATGATTCAGCAGTTATAACTGAAGTTCATTAACAGTATTTTTATCGGAGGAACCCATCAGTGCTCGGGTATTTTAACAGCAAATGACCTGCATTTACACATTCGCACACAAACACGTTAGCGCAAATGGAAGCGAAAGCTATCGCCCGACAGGAACAGTGTTCCAGTGTGGCGAGGGGGGGTGGTGTTGGAGATGGGCTCAGTCGGATCTCCCCGTCTCAGACTTTGTGGAAGTGAGAGATCCGGCTGAGGAAGCAGCTGGACACAAAGAACAGAGGAAGATCTGGGAAATTAGCTACTGACAGGGTGCCCGGACTACTGATGTTTAGACGGCTACGAGTTCTGTGATTTGCGTGTATTGAATCATTCGACGCGTATCTCATATTCAGTAGATATCTCTGACGTTTTCCCTTTGGCAGATCCATAATTTAATGAGAATCTTATTGGCTATTCTAACCAACAGAAAGCCTCTCTGTTTTGTCCTCTGCCCATCTATTGGCAGATCCTTCACTGGCTATTCTTACAATAAGCAAGAAGCCATTGGCACCCATTGCTACACAGCAGCAGCTTTCTATTTCTATTCTTCCACAGCAAAGATTCTCATTGGCTAAACATAATCTGTTAGGCACAACAGTTGGTGTGATAAGTCGTCAAAGGAACTGTCGAAAAAATAATAACCTGCTGAACCACAAGCATAAGAAAACAGCAACAATGTGAACATAACCTTGTGCCTTATTTCTGTGATAATCGCAACAGGTTACAAATAGATTCAGTAAAACATTTACAAATGTACAAATGAGCACTACTTATTATACCTTATTATCTCGTTCAGCTTCACAAAATATGTAATGTGGAATATCTCACATTTTTTTCTGAAATAAAGAACCAATGCTACGAAAGCTAGTGATCTTCAGTCCACCATTACAGTTACAGAACCACAAAAAAGATCTGAAAAAGTTGAACTGCAGTGGTGTACAGCCACACTTTGTTTGTGTTATACAAATGAAATAGGTACAGAAATAATATATATTTTTTGTTTCAAACAAGCTTTGAAAGAATTCAAGATGCGTGAGAAGCTGTCATTGATTGATGATGTTTAAAGTGATCCCGAAAAACACTGTCTGGGAGTTTGATGCCTCATTAAACTTGAATTACTGCTTTACTGGATTATTTTGTTGTCCCAAATTACATTTCCTGGACGAGAGGAAAAGGACAAAAATAAGAACATAATACTGCTATGTAATCCAAATTTCACTGAGTATTTAAAGTAAACAACGAATAGTGATGAGTTTTTACACACCTTGCCTGTCTGAACTTAAAGTCGATTTAATATGATCCGTTCAATCAAGACAATTCATAGGAGATGACAACAAAATAGATTCAGCTGCCAACTAATGAAATACTATCACCTTTATGCTCTATCTAACACAATGCAGAAGCTCGTTTTTGGCTTGCGCAGCAATGTGATAATGCTTTAAAGGTGCAAAGCTTAGTTATTGCTACACATACTTTCCAAATCAAAGAGCCATTGATGTGTTTGAAGTTTGAATGATCTGCAAAATAGATAAATGGTAAAGTTACTGATTTCCAATAACCTTGACAGTCTCCGCCAAAAGGTCACATTCAATCGAATGCTTCCTTAAATGTGGGTCGTAGTGCATTTTTGTGCTTAAAGTCTGGTAAAGTGGAAATCTAAAATGATTAATTCTGCAGTCATCATGGTGATGGTTACATTTCTTTGTATTCAACCTGAATTCAAGCATTAAAATAAAGCAAAAAAATAATGATTCTGCTAATATATAACATATAATATGCTAACGTGTAGCAAATATTAAAGCAAAAGAAATGTTATACCAAGCAACTTAAGTCCTCCAGCAGACTCACAATAGAGATACGCAGTAGTACCGTGGAATGATGCCAGCATTGATAATAACATTCATAATTCCAAAGAATAGATGAAACGTTAAAAGTAACGACCACCTTCGTTTCTGGCATGGACCCCATATGCAAAAGGTGCAAAATAGATGAATGGAAAGAATATGACTGCTCTGAGATTTATGATCAGTGTTTTCCAACAAAGTCCTCAATGTATGCCAGAAAGCTACAGTGATCCTTAGCAAGACCTTAATCGATGAGTGCAACACAATCGTCACACTGGAGGGTCATGCGGGCCTGTCGCCTCCAAAAAGACGTTATTGCTAGAGAGCAGGGGCTGGGTGATGGTACTGCGACTGCTAACAGAGTTTAGCCGATTCCCGTGAGAATTCGACTCTTCACGGAGTCCTTGTGCCACTGGCAATTTGGAGCTGAAGTTTAAGTAAATCTGGAGGGAAAAAAATGAGAGACTGATCAGTTACGTTTTTGCGATGCACTGAAGGACAAATTCACTGATATGATTTGTTGTATCTGCATTGTTTTAGTGCCATGCGCACTAAATGAATTACACATTTTGGCAAAACAGTGTAAATGTGTCAAAAAAATCTATGCCAAATAGGGATGCACCGAATATTTGCCCACAGAAAATTTTCGGCCAAAAGACTTATCACTGAAACAATACGGCCATTGTTTTGATGACGCGAAAATAAGCGCGACCTGCGGTTGAATGTGTCAGACGTGATCGATCAGAACTCTTGATGTGTAAACTTTAGAGTAGGGATGCACCGAATCCAGATTTTTTGGGTTCGGCCGAATACCGAATCCACTGTTTAAGATTCAACCGAATACCGAATCCTACTCGCATCCTTATTCCATTAACACAGTAAACACATTAATGAAGTAAACAACGTCCACAGCTGTGTATTTTTCACTTTATTTAAAATGGAAGGATAGGCAACATTATTCCAGGATGACAAGTATGAAAAACTATTTTGACAATTACCATAAGCCTATGCATAATGAAAGCGATGCGGTGCGACACGCTCGTTTTTCCAGGTGCGTCCGCGAAATTTTAACCGCCCCTAAGGCTCATCGAAAGAAAAAGCTTATCTCCACGTTAGCACCCGATGTGTGTAATCAACGGCCGCGTGACGTCGACCAGCGTAGCGCAACCCTAGGGTTCGGTTCGGTGGAAAAAAATCTAGGATTCGGCCGAACCCGAACCCAGTCAAAAAGCCAAGTATTCGGCCGAATCCGAATCCTGGATTCGGTGCATCCCTACTATAGAGAGAGTTGCGCTACTGTGTCTCATACTGTAGTCTATTAACATACATTTGGCGAATAAAGCAATGAAAAACAACGTAATGTTTTTATGTGGAGTGACTGTTTATGCTGCGCTGTTTGGGATTCACCCTCAGTCTCTGTGTGCGCGTGCGTTTAAGGGCACTCAGTAGTGCATACACGTAAACACGCGTTTCAAAAAGCAAGCAAACATAAAATCTTTGTTATTGACAGGGCACATACAAACAAAATGATCTCCACAGTATTCTTTTTCTAATAAAAACATTTGTTTATGTCTTAAGTGTATGTGTATATTACAGTCAGAAACCAGTCTGTGCTTATTTGGTCTTAAAGAGACAGTAACCTCAAATAACCTACTTAAGTCTGTGTCATAAAGGTTAATCAAACAACCCTTAATCACTTCTGTAGCTAAATAATAATAATTATATTTAATTTATACAATATAGACAGTGTTATAATACATTTAATTCGATTTCTGTACCTAATGCTAATTTCAGACATTACTTAATGTGCAACTTTGTTCTTTTTTTATAAATGTTTGCAATTTCTTTATTTGTTATTAGATTTTTCCCACCCCCTTGCCTCAAAAACTGTAATGTGATCCGAACCGTTAGTTTTGTGATCCGTCACACCCCTAGTTAAGTTAGTACACAGTGATAGCCATAAATGCAATGGTACTAATAATTGTCATAGTAATTTCTTTCGGTGTTTTTCGGTTTTCAGCCTTGGTTTCCTCTTTTTCGGTTTTCGGTTTCGGCCAAGAATTTTCATTTTGGTGCATCCCTAATGCCAAATGCTGTATGTACAGTATATTGCAAATATTGCAGATTGGGAGAAGTGGTGAAGAACAAACTATTCCCAACTGTAGTAATAAAGTAATAGTATGTGATTAAGTGTCAATTTCTAATTAACCAAATTTACATACTGTAGCTGTATTTGACAGGTGTGACATATAAATACTTGTGATACAGGTTTTTGCATTGAGGTACAGTGCACAAAATTTGAGTAAACACCGCAACCGTTTTGCTATTAAAAAAAATAAAGAGTCATTAGGATAAGATGGAGGATAATAAGAAACACAAACATGTTTGGTGCTGTCTGAGATCTGCTGTTCGATCTTCTCCACTATCTTGCTGAATGAGGGTCTCTTAAAGGGGTCGGCATCCCAGCACGAATGCATGATCTCGTACCTAATTAAAAAGGGATGTGGTTTTAGTGGGAACGGTGTGTGCATTCATCACCTAAACGCACACCAAAACAAAGACATAAAGGTACATGACACACCACGCCCGTTATCTTGCTCAGCTGTCATTAACTTGTCATGCTGTATCCATTCAAAGAAGTCTTGTAACTTCAAAACATGCTACAATTACAGGCACGCATAAGGAAGGAGTTACATTTCAGTTGGTGCAAACTCCGGCGACTCCATGCGATATCCCTCTTTGATCATCTTGTAGAATTTGGAGTCCACTGGCATGCCTGGGTAGGGACTACTCCCGAGAGAGAAGCACAGGATCATTTTTAAACAAATATATCAGAGAGGCTTACAAGGCCAAGATAAATAATGAGATTAGTTTAACGTACCGAGAGAGAAGATCTCCCACAACAGGATACCATAAGACCAGACATCACTTTCAAAGGTGTACACGCATTCAAAAATGCTCTCAGGGGACATCCACTTCACTGGGAGACGCGCCTACATGACAAACATCTCATTAAAGGCATTCCTTTCTTAACAACACTGAAAGATGGCCTATCGCGTGACAGAAACACACGTAACTGTCTAACTATGTCAGGAAACTAGCATTTACTATACATGCTTATATTTACGATTCACATTTGAATGATCTAACTTACGCAAGTCTATGACTACAGTTGTAAACAGGCAAAACTTTGTGAAATATCCACAGTAAAAACAGAGCATGCAATTATGCAATAAATACACAAAAAACGACTCAATGACCATCAATACTATAATTAATAATTTCCGTTTGTTGCTTTGGGCTAGTTTTCAACAATAAAACCATGATGCAAATGGAGCATTTGTAGGCCACGCCAATATTAGCAACGTCAGAATTCTGCTTTATGCAAATTCTGCAAGATTAGTCAAATAGTTCATTGCACAAATGCCAAGTTCATTAAGTTCATGACGTTCAGGTCATTTACATTAGATGCATGTCTCATCATGCAGACATGGCTGTGGCATCTTAAAGTGATTACTCTAAGAAGACTACAGGAAAATCTGCCTTAAAACACAAGTGCAACACTGTCATGTATCTTTAAAAAGAAGGATTAACAGTTATGTGTGATGAGTGGCTCACAGCCAAATCAGTTGCAAAGAAAGAAAAAATCTACTTGATGGATTATGCACGTGATGTAAACTTAAGCCATTGGTCCCAAAATGTCACAGTATGCAAAATAAAGTGGGAAATCTTGCATTTTAACTATGCAAAAGTCATAGGCCACCATCACCAGCTTTGTTGTTGTCCATCCATATTTATTTTTCACTCTTTTTTAAGATACAAACAGGCATCAGTCAGTATTTAGTGTGACCTCTCTTGGCACCAAACACATCTTGAGTTTTTTTGAGGAGGCCGAAGTCCTGAAGTCATTCAATTAGAATTAGAAATTAGGATTTAATTTTATTTAGGTTTATAGTGCCCATATTATGAAAAATTCACTTTTTCTGGTTTTTGTGGTGGTCATTTGTGTCTCTGATGCTCCCACACACATACAAACTTGGGAAAAAATCCATCCATGCTGTTTTGAGTGAGATACACGTTTCTGAATGTCCTCTGCCTTGAGTCTCAGATTGCATGAGTTCAAACACAGGGCCGTTGTGACGCAACTAGCTGTTTCGTCACATTCCGTTTGAATTTTGCCGCCCACCACCCCACCCGCAGGTCTCCACCCACCAGGTAGCTAGAGAGCACAGAGCAGTGACTTCGCTGATACCCTCTATGCTGTTATCATGTCTCACGGAAATAACAGCGCTATTTGGATATTATGGATTATACTCCCGCCTACTTTTAAAAACAAAGGGCTCTATCTTACACCACCGCGCAATGTGCGACGCAAGTGTCTTTCGCTAGTTTCCACCCTAATTTTCACGTTTAGCGCCACGTTGTCTAAAGAGCAAATGCATTTGCGCCCCCTTTTGCGCCCATGGGCGTTCTGGTCTGAAAACGAGGTGTGTTCAGGCGCATTGTTGGCATGTTGCTATTATGAGGCAACAAAAATAGACTACGCCATTGACCAACAAAAAACCTGGTCTAAAGTCTAAAGTCAATGGCGCAATGTGTTTTATGTTATTTAAAGAGCGCATTAGTAATATGCACCTATAAACGGGAGGACAACGCGGGTTTGCTTATCACAATGTACACGAATGTGCAGCAGCACAAAAATGCTTTTAAATATGAAAAATTTAAGGATTGAATGTAAAAGATTATTATTGAGTCTCTTGGACATAAATGAGGACTAATTATGAGACGTTAGAAGGCACAAAGAGCTGCTTCACCTGCAGCCTGGTAAGTAAATAAATGCTTTGCTTTGAACAAATGCATCTGTTTTTAAATTTTTTTTTTTAATGCTACCGCACAGATTTATTGTATATGATGACTCTGTACCTGCGGATATGGTGAGATGAGAAACATTTTTAAGTAATGCTTAAAAAACTCTTTGCTAAAAAACGCTGTCCAAAGTGCTGAAACGTGCCGAGAGCCGTTTGTAAATTCTTTATCTCCTGTTTGTTACAAATAAAGTATTTTTAGTACAAACCTTATCTTACATACTTGTAAATTATGTTTTGATGATATTGGATAGCCATACATTTAAAGCAATTACAAGCCTGCTTTTTACTTCCATGACTAAAAGAAAACGGGTTTTAAAGGTTTTAATAAAAAAATAACAATTTCAATACAAGTGAAAAACAACACAATTATTTAACATCAATCTTAAACTGGGGATTTTCTTCCTCCACTTAGTTTTTCAGTTTACAAAGTTCGTCATCTAAATAGGGATTAGACATAGCGCCAGCACAACTTGCTTTTAAAGGGGATGAGAGCTGAGTCTCTCATTGGTTTACTGCACGTTACGCCCAAAATACTCCCATTACAATAGGACCAACCCTTTTCGACCATGCACTCGGCGCACAAACCATTTTTCCCATCGTTAAATTAGCAAAAGTGGATTCGGACACGCCCATTTAGACGTTGCGCTGTGTGCGTTAGACAATGCGCTTAGATCGTTAAAATAGGGCCCCAAGTTTAAACGTGTGTTTATTGGAACCTAAAGAGTAATCTTATATACAGTGTGTTACGACGCAAATAGTCCTCAGATTGTACGCGATAAGACATTCATGCGAAATCTGATGTAAACAACAGACTATGTATCTATATTTCACGGATTATACGCATTTGTGGACAAAAATGGTCATTGGATTTTTTGGACTTTCATGGATTATTCACACATCTGAAACAGACTTGATTTGATTCGCGATCGTTATATCAACACAAAAGGTAAGAAGTCGCGTTATATTTTGCATGTTGTCATCTTCTGTCACAAAATACTACATTTATGATGCTAGAGCATCTGTATCTCAAAACAGAGATCATACATTGATGCTAATCCCGTAAATTATACCTTTTAAATGTATAGTAATGTGAATAATATTGTTTGTAGACAGGCTATATAGATATTTTTTGCAGGCTAGATAGTTTACAGCGTGGTTTCGAAAGTAAAAAAAAATTTAATGGCTTTATTTTACCATTTTACATGAACTAAGTAATAGTGCTTTGCCAAACTAACCGAGACCGGGCCTTACCGACCCGGCTTTTCTGATGAGGCTAACGTACCCCCGAGTCTCTATCACTTTCCCAAGATACGGTCCAGACCTTCCGCTAGCTTCTAGCAATTAGCACGCGGCCCACAAGCAGTATACATCCCCCGCCAGGTCTAAATTTCTGTCATTTGCGAAAATAATGCGTTTGAAAATGTTTTATAATGGGAATATGTTAGCATTGTCCTGGGAAAACGAGTGTATTATATTGTAAATCACAATTGACTCTGGAATCATTATGTGTCATGAGTTTCTTCTCCTGTAGTGTACTTATTAGTGATACTTTTTTGCTTGATTTGTCTGTTGGCAACATAAACCGTTAATAATAATATATAAAAATAACACAGTATGGTCTGTACTGCTCACAATACCACTGAGCACGGGCATATGACGTTAGTAGTGGGGCGTGATCAAAGGAGCAGCAGCTCATAAATATGTAATGACCACCTCAAAACGACACAATCTGAAATGCACTGAAACAGAGGCTACTAGAGATGGGTAACAATCTTTTCCTACAAGCTATTTTGAGCAAACAACTTTTGAAACATGCTTTATGGAACTCATACACCTATTTAACTTGTGAAAAAGCAGTCATACGATGGGCACTTTAAGAGATCCTGCAGCTGCTTGTTATTGCTTAAGTCAAAGGGGAGTTTACCCTAAATACTTGACAATTTAGCTTATACTTTTATACTGTTTACAAACACATTTCCTGGTTGTATTCTAATAAAGAGATTGTATAAATAATTATATATGATCACTATACAATTGCAAAAACAACAAATCTAATGGTGGCATGGTGGCATGGTGGCCGAAGACTTTTTCACAGTACTGTACATTGGCCAGAATTAGTTTAAAGCGAGCATTGAACTCATTTGAAACTTACATTGCCCTTGACAACATAATTTGAGTCAGTGGTGATGTCACGAGCCAGTCCGAAGTCACAGATCTTAGCCACTCGACCTTGGGTTAGAAGAATGTTTCTTGCAGCCAGGTCTCTGTGAATACACTAAACAAACACACACGCCATTAACACACGTCTGCACACAAAAACCTGGACCTTCCTTTAATAATTCCTGTCAAAACAGCATTTACAATGTCAGTGTCAATATTCAAAACCTCATTAGCAAAGAGGTGTTGGACATACCCAACTTCTAAGTTAGCACAGAGGTGGCCAGCTAATTTAGTTTCCATCAACTAGATGAAATACTGTGCCTGCTGACCAGGCTGAGATGTGTTTCTCAGCATGATCTTAAGTGAACAAGTATGTGCATGTGCTTGACAACGTGGGCTCATTTATGTGCAACCAGGCGTAATGTGACCCTTGACTGGACGAGGATAATGGAATGTGAGCCTGTGGCTTCATAGAGGAAGAGTGAGAAGATCTGCGGTGACATCACTGCAAACATTCTGTTAGACTGGCCATAAGAGAAATGAGATAAAATGAGACTTACATTCTTGGATGCCAGAAAATCCATCCCTTTGGCCACTTGGTAGGAGAAGCTGAGAAGATCTTCAGTGTCTAGAGTTAAACCATCTTCCTGCAGAATCTCACTGACCGTATCTGTATCACTGTAGGAATCCCCTAAAGACGAATAAAATATAAAAATGAAACGAATTTAATAATGTGTAGCAAACTGAATAAAAAGAATTATGATAAGAGACTTTTATCTTACCTTTATTAAGTGATCTTCTGTTTTCTGAAGATAGAGCTCGCGTTACAGAAGGTTTCATGGTCATGTAGCCATTCCTGCTCTCACTGCAAAATAAATACAAAACATCTTTAGTCAACAGCACTTCATGCGTTCACAATTGTTGTGGAGGACTTCTGTATATAATGTGAAGGACATTTTTAATGAGCCATTACTAGTAACAGTGTGGGTTGCCGAATTGCAAATACTGTAGAACCAATCATATTAGAGACATAAAAAATCACTTTGCCATATATAAACGATTTTATTCTTTTGATATGGGGGAATTCTTTTTGGATGGTTTGAGGTCCATTTGGTTGTAATTAAAGCATTTTCAAATGCATTAACTGGAATCTGGTTTCAACTTCGGAGCAGGTCAGGTCAAACACATGATCTTATTTCCCAAGTGCTTGTGTTTCTAGGGGCAAGATGTTGTTCCACTCTGGGGGTGAAGGAAGCCCTGGTGAGAATAAACTAATAGGTTTCTCAGACAGGGTTTAGATTAATCCAGTTTTAGGCCTTAGTTATATTTATAAAACTTCTTAAATGTCCTTATACTGTATATCTTACAAAAAACAATACTGGTGTGCATCTTGAAACAAAACATGGCACTGATATATAATGGGGACATTTCACAAGATTTTTTTAAAGATTTCAAATTAATCTTTGGTGTCCCCAGAGTACATATGGGAAGTTCAAAATACCCCACAGATAATTTATTATAACATGTTAAAATTGCCACTTTTAGGTGTGAGCGAAAATGTGCCATTTTGCGTGTGTCCTTTTAAATGCACTAAATGGCAGTGCCGTGGTTGGATAGTGCAGATTATGGGGTGGTATTATCCCCTTCTGACATCACATGGGCAGCCAAATTTCAATTATCTATTTTTTTACATGCTTGCAGGGAATGGTTAACCAAAACTAAGTTACTGGGTTGATCTTTTTCACATTTTCTAGGTTGATAGAAGCACTGGGGACCAAATTATAGCACTTAAACATGAAAAGTCAGATTTCCCCTTTAAGATATATCAGTGCAAGGTGTTTTAAATTAAGCCTAGGTCAAACATGCATTGTAGTCTAAGCCCTGTCCGGGAAACCGGCACATAGTGTACGGTTGTGTCACTGGTAGACGCCCGATCTGGGTGTTTGTCACCGGGAGAGGCCTCAGTTGTTAGTATAAATTTGGGTGTGCGTCATCAGTAGACACTTCAGTTCACGTGTGCATCATCTGTAGACCCTCAGGTTATGTAACTTAAGTATGTAGGGTGGGCAGGGGAAATCCTCCACCACACAATAACCAATGTATTGATCGATGAGCTACCTTGCATCTGGTGGCATCATGACATTTCTATAGTAACATTCTTCTCCAAGTGTACAGAAGTAGAACGATTCTCTTCTTTTGCGCAGGAAGTTCAACAGGTCACCAAAACAGCAGTACTCCGTTATAACTAGAGTTGGACCTGTAAAACAAATCGTCTCAAAATAAATTGACAAATCACATTTGTTGGTAAAATTGGTTGGGTTAAAATTTTAAGATTTATTCAACTTAAAAATATTAGTTAACTCAAAAAGCAGCACAAAATGTTTCAAATTTTATATTAAGTTGAATTAACTCAAAATGGTAAGGCAGCCAGGTCACATACTTTTTTTAAGTTGAACCAACTTTTTTTTACAGTGCGCAATGCTAAAACATTTAAATTACACATATATGCACTTTATTTACACAGTTGACTTGATTGAAATGTATTTCATGATCTTAAATTTTTTTGGATTTAGTTGGAGGGAATATAATTGTGCCAACATCTTGATTTCTTATAAAATAATAATAATAATAATAAAATAATAATAATAAATTGTATCATAATTAATACAAATAAAAACGTAACTATACAACTTCACTAATTAATTAAATTAAATAATTTAAAATTAAATGTTTTATTAAATTAAATAATTATGTGATCACATAATAAAGAAAAACAGTAAATAAGAGCCCAGAATAGATAGGAACATATTTTTTCAAAATCATCTTTACCCAAAGGTGTACTAGGGCCTTCCACGTGCCATCCGCATAATGTCATTTTCGTTTCATTTTAACTTCTTCCAAGAACAGAAAGCTGTGGAGCATTTTCGTCCCCATAACGTTTAATTCCTGTTCTTTGTTTTCTTCTTGGTGTTTTTTTTTGTTCTAAACTTTGTTTGCAATGGTGGATCCGCTTCTTTACTTTAAATTTTTAAATGTAAATGTTGCGAATCATTGCTGCCCTGATGGAATTTGTATTGCTTATGTGTCGAACACGGCTATCTGCATGTAGCCACGGATGAGTATATTTTGAAAGCTGCACGTGTGCGTGCGAGACGGACACGGATAAAAGTATACAAAGCCCTTTAGGGTGATACCTCAAGAGGCTGGATAGTAAAATGCCAAAAGAGTCATTTTTACAATTTATAGTCAAAGGGGACTACTTTAAAGATAATAAAATATAACATTTTGCGTTATAACATAATTTTGTGTGTTTATTCAACATAATATTTACAGTTAGTTGTGTAACTATTCTGTATTATGTGTTATTCAAATTTGGAATCCATTTAAAGGATAAGTATATGAGATATATTTTGTCTCTCACCTCCAATAGTGCAGGCCCCAAGCAGATTCACAATGTTAATATGGTTGCCAAGATAACTAAGCACCTTCAGCTCAGACATCAGAGCCTCCTTCTCAGTGGCATGAGCACTTGCTATGGGCCAAAACATCATAAATAAAACATAAATCATAATTAAAATCTGCAGTTACAAAATGTGTCAATATTCAATTTCTATTACAAACTCAAACACTAAACCTTATTGGAAATGGATTACATCTGTTTATTCTTCTTGTGTGTCATTAAACATTGCTCTATTTGTTTAAATGTTCCTGTAGCTCAGTTGGTAGAGCATTGCGTTAGCAGCACAAAACATTGTTTGTTTGAACCAAGGGAACACATATACTGATAAAAATGTATACCTTGAAATGCACTGAAAGTGACAAAATTAACATGAAACATGTCTTCTGTCACTTACGTTTTAACATCTTCACGGCTACAGTCATCATTGTGTCTGCCTTAGACATCCCATAAGCAGTGGCTTCCACCACCTTCCCAAATGCTCCAGATCCAAGAGTTTTTCCTGGGATCACAAAAGAACAAAGGTGATTTAAAAATAATTCCAATGGTCAGATTTCCAGACAACTGTGTAAATAGAAACTGATCCTAAATCAGCAGTCAGTGGTAACATCAACAGTTCTTGTTTTGAATCATGGGGGTGTGGCTTGTGGCAAGCGGGATATGCTAGATCCTGTTAGATCCTGTTTGTTGACGGATACTGCTGTTCGTTCAAGCTGAAGATATGACAATATGTCATGAGGTTTTTGAAGTGCTTTTCACAAGGCGCCAGTTCTTGCAGTCATAAACCATGAAACAGCCAACGAATATCTATTCTTTGTACATTTGTAGTGGCCTTACGCTCCATAGACCCATAGAAAAATTCCAATATTGTAAAGAAACCATAATGTACAATGACCAAATAGACAGAACTTACCAAATCGCAGCTTATCTCTGGGAAACTCCCATTGGTGGTCGTACGGAAGCTGAGTGGGGTCAATGTACACATAGTTGTTTCCATGGATGCCCTCTATGACTTTCCACTGTATTTGATATTTGGGTTTCTGATGTAAACAGAGAGAAGGTGAAGTCTTGGGTTGTCATATGACAAAGATGATAAGGAAATAGATAAAAATCATTTAAACAGATACTCTATATTTCATTTTGATGTTTCCATAAGAGCATGGTACTTTTAAGTGTGTGTCTGTGTGTGTGTGTTTAAGTGAATTTCAATTGCTGGGTAGTAAAACATCAGGTCTTATGACTGGCTAAGTAAATAATTTTTTTGAGTGTCTATTGTCTCAGAGTTACCCTAAAGGGTGTAAAGGTTGCCAGGTGTGACAGGTAAACGGCCTAAAGTATTGGGCTTAGTCAAATAACCAAAAACAGGTTGTTGGCATAACAAAATAAGCTTCAATAATAGGACACTGTATCGTTTTTTGGTATAATAGGGGGAAGATTTATAAACATCCTAGTTAGGTTGTGGTTTGCCTCATTAATGTCACAATGACTCGACATTCTTTGAATTGGAGTGCTATTTTACCTGCATGTACTTGTAAGACAGCACAATAAGGATGAGAAGGAGTATAACTGCCGCAGCAACAAATCCAATGAGTAGAGGTGTGAAGAGTTCATGAGGGACAGTGCTCTCTGTGAAAATTAAAACAGCATTTAAATAATATCCGAAAGCTAATAAGAAAGACACAAGAACTCTACAGTAGAGTAGATCAACATTAGTAAGGGTTTATGATCAACACCACATACAAATGTGGTTCTTTTAACTCAGATTACACCATTAGGACTAGCTAAATAGCCATTATGAAAATTATAACTTTTAAAACAGAAAAATTAAGAAGAGAGACGATTTAAAAGACCAGGTCTAAACATGAATGTGTCTCTTTCGTCCACTTGTAATCCGAGTCTCTCTAAATGCGTCTGACGTGTTTTTTTTTGTACACAGGCATTTTTTATGTTTAGATTTAGTAATTTCACTTTAATGGCAAAAAAAGGTTATTAGTCAGTAACTGAAATGCATTATTTTCACAAATATCACTTTTAGTGCACTCTTAAAATGAATGTGTTAAATTAACACATCTTGTGTCTAGTTAAGGACAACACATCTAGTGTGTTGTCCTTAACTTAACACATCTCTGTGTTATTTTTGGAATAACACACTTTGTGTTGTTTTAACACATCTTGTGTTGTCCATTTCATTTATTTAAACTCACAATCTACACGAAATGACACACAGTGTGTTGGAATAACACATAATGTGTTAAATAGTTTAACACAAAACAATGTGTTAAAATTAACACATCCTTTCTTAGAGTGTGGTATTTAAAAGACAAGTTCAGTATTTTACACTTAAAGCCCTGTTTTAGATTGTTTATGATGAAATAGAACGGTTTTGACTGAGATTTCGACATATGATGCTGGCCCGAGAATTTTCGGGTGTTTGTTATATCAACCCCCACCTCTAAAATGGTTGTATAGGTGCACTGGAACAATCCTTCCTAAAATGCATTAAACTTTCGTTTACAAAGACGTGAAACTCACCGAGTGGTCAGGGGTGTTCACTGATATGCTCACACAAAAATCCCTGCAAAAGATGCTTTCCAACAGCTGTTTTATCGTAGTTTTTGTCCAACTCCATTGACTTGTATTAGATGTGCTGTGAGGTACGGTATTACTCCGCCGTCGGGAACGGAAATGGAGTTATTCATGTTCTTGCAGTTGGCAAAGGTGGATTATCGCCACCAACTGGGCTGAAGTGTCTATTATTCAAGCTCTCAAGGGAAGAATATACGGGTGTTTACAACGAATGCTAAAACAGCTGTTGGAAAACATCTTTTGCAGCGATTTTTGTGTGAGCATATCAGTGAACACCCCTGACCACGTTTCACATCTTTGTAAACGAAAGTTTAATGCATTTTAGGAAGGATTGTTCCAGTGCACCTATGCAGCCATTGTAGAGGTGTGAGGTGAAACAACAAACACACGAAAATTCTTGGGGCAGCATCATATGTCCAAATTGCAGTCAAAACCATTCTATTTCATCATAGACAATCTGAAAACAGGGCTTTAAGTGTAAAATACCGAACTTGTCCTTTAACAATTTTGAGTCCGGGATTAAGCAGATTTAATGCAAAAGTATTTGATAAACGTATAAAATGTGCTGAACGCTTTCGGTCAATATCATTATCTCATTTTTGACAGAGGTGGCATTTAGTGGCTTTTGCATCTGAGCTCTTTATCTGTTAACATTAGTAAATACACATGAACAATTGTATTGACATTAACTAACATTTACAAGATTAATAAATGCTGGAAAAAGTATATTACTTACACTGAAAAAAATTATTCATTGAATTTAATCAATTTTTTAAGGTAAGTGGTTGCAATCAATTTATTTAAGCTACATTTAAACAAAAAAAGATTAGTAAAGTAAAATAAAATATAAAACTTTTGTTTAAATGTAGCTTAAATAAATTGATTGCAACCACTTAGCTTAAAAAAATTGATTAAATTCAATGAATCATTTTTTTCAGTGTATTGTTAGTTCATGTTAGCTAATGGATTGACTAATGTTAACAAATACAACCTTGTGCTAGTGTTACCAAAATAATACTAATAGTTTTTTATATCTTTATTGTCTTAAATATTATTGTCTTATAAATATTATTTGAAAACTATTTTAAATGCAAATATTAAAATATTGCAAATATTGAACCTGCTTAAATACCCCGGCCCTGGGTACAAGCATCAGTAGATAAACAACATGCATAGCTCACAATAAATTCCATTACCTCAGAAACCACATCAGATCTGATGCTAACTTTGGGACTTGAGCCCAAGTGGCGATGGAAATAAAAAACGGTTCCTGCTTTCGTACACAAACACAGTTGTTAACTAGTTACCCTGCTAAGTAAAACAATACTTTAACAACACAAAACCACCATGAATAATAAACAAGCAGGCTTAATAACCTCAGGTTATGTCACAACTGCATTTAGTGAAGTGTAAATTACTGTATCCCCTCTAATGAATGATTCTAATGCTCTTTGCGGCTCACTTTGTTTTGATATTGTTAAAGTGTACGTGTCTTTCATGCATGTTGTGGTATTGTTTGTCGACACTGTTCTTAGCGCTGTAGTAAAGCTCTTAAGCTATAAGTAGCTTTATCTTCATTTCAAATCAAAGAATGCAGCGTCGGCAGGAAGTAATCCCCTATAAACCTGCCACTAGCTTTCACAGTCTACCACATCTTCCTCCATCCATACTCACCCACCCTTTGTTCCTGCAAATATATCCATCTATAACCCACAGCATCCAAATCATACAGTACCATCAAGCTCTACTACAACACACACCTTAACAACACTACAGTAACAGACATTTTCAGCATCCAGTTAAGGTTTTACAGCTTTAGCAGCCTGGGGCTTTTTGTCCCATTGGTTCCTATCGCAACCAGAACCTTCATAGTCCAAAGAAGGTTCACTCAAAAAGCTTTTCTGAAGCAGGGGGGTTAGGGTGGTTCATACCTCAAAACCCCCAGGCCAACTTCTGACGACTCAACAAAAAGGTCAATGTCTGGTCACGTTTTTTAACTAGCGGCGATTTAGTTTTGTGAAATGTAAAAACAAGCATTGTGGTCGGCAACAGCAAAAAAATACATAAGATCCCCAATGGGTTTACAAAAGAAACCTGATTAGGGATACAACTGTGCACCTCTGTTTATATAGCAGTCGTGTTTTTATTTTCGTAGGTCTACAAAGTAAAAACTTCTGCTCTACGCAAAAAAGTGACGTTTTACAGCTGGATTAGATTATTTTAATTGATACAGGAGATGGCTCACAGCTGGTGTAAACCTAAACATATTTAGTATGTTTCCTCTTGTTCAGCTGGTTAACAATTCCTGGAAAACTACAAGCACCTGCGTTAAAGTTATCGCAATTACAGAAGGCTGACATTCAAACAGATTAAGAGACAAAACAGAAGCAGCAAATCAATTAGAGAAATACTCATGATTTGTATATTTTGACTATATGTTGCATATGAACCCAAAAAACAAGCAAGAAAAATAAATAGGTCTTTGTGTGACTTTGTCCTTAAATATTCTTACAGATAAACGCAGCATGAATAAACTGCAGTGAATCAGTATGTTATACAAAAAGCCATCAGACAAGCTGTCTCTCATACTGGTATTATGACTCTTTTTAGGAGTATTTTATTATTAAAAGGTGTGGTCCATAGCGCAGCTTATTCTGGCCAAAAAACACCCACTTAGACAGGAAGGGATTGTCTGATTGACATGCAAAGCAATTAAATTTAAAGTGCATGTTTTATGTGCCAATTGTGGTTGGGTTTGTCTAAAATAGATTAAACCACAACAATAAACTGGCATGAAAAGTAAAAGTTTTTAAATAATAGTTTGAAATTCTCCCCAAAGAGTTGTATACAATATTATGGAAAAATATTAACTATTTATTTATTATATACTATACAGAATTATAGTTGTGCCTTCGAAATTGAATTACCATTAAACCGAGACACTCCAAGGGGGCGTGCACACCAGCGGCCGGCACATGTTTTCAATTGTTTCCAATGGAAGCTCAGCGTTTTTCAAATAAGCCAGCAGCTAGCGGTTTTTTTTTTGCGCTGAAAACCGGTGCTTTCCACGCTCGCCGCTGAGCGTCGAGAGTTGAAAGAGATTCAACTTTGGGTGAAAAGCTTCGCTCGTCAATGTCAGTTCTCACACGGCCGTCCAATCACAATGGAGGAGGGGCAGGACAAGTATCACATCAACCAACCGTCTCACAGCTCAAGTATCACAGCTACCAAAGCCCTCGGCTGAAGAAACAGCTGGTAATCGATGTCCTCCAAGCATTTTCAGCCGCGTTTAAAAGTTTTAGTAGCTGTGATACTTCAGCTGTGAGCCGGTTGGTTGCTGTGGTAATGTCCGCCCCTCCTCCATTGTAATTGGACGGCTGTGTGAGAACTGACATTGACGAGCGGAGCTTTTTACTCAAAGTCGAATATTTTTGAACTCTCGACGCTCAACGCTGAACACAAAAAAACCAGAGCGCCGGTTTTCAGCGCGGAAAAAACCCGCTAGCTGCTTGCTTATTTGAAAAACGCTGGGTTTCCATTGGAATCAATTGAAAACATGCGCTGGCCGGGGGCGTAAAAGCTTTGGTGTGTCCAGCCCCTAAGAGGGTGCGCACACCAAAGCTTTTTTACACGGCTAAAAACGCCAGGCGGACACACGAAAGCCAGCTTTTTTTCTGCCGACTGCCTGCTTTCTTCAGCTGAGTGCTTTGGTTGCTGTGATACTTCTGCTTTGTTTATCAGTCGTTTTACAATGCGCCAGTTGGTTGTTGTGAAATTTGTCCAACCCCTCCTCCACTATGATTGGACAGCCGTGTGAGAACTGACATTGACAGCTGAGCTTTTCGATGAGCGCGGAAAAAACGCAGAGCACCATCTTTTAGTGCGGAAATAAAGCCAGCTGCTGGCATTTTTGGAAACACTGCCCTTCCATTGGAAACAATTGAAAACATAAAACGTGGTGTGCACGCGGCTAAACTCTTAAAAATAAAGGTGCCATAGAAGAGCCATTTTGGTTCCCCAAAGAACCATTAAAGGCGCTGTAAGCGAATCTGTGTGACGTCACTTTTTGTTGATGTTTGAACCGTTTTAAAACAAACGGAGCGTAGCTAACTCCTCCCGCTCCCCCTCCCTTCCGTGCTTTCATGAACGCGCCCAACCCCCACCCTCAAATCCTTCTTGTCGTTTATTGGCTGGAACACTTTGTTATGGTTTCTATTTGTAGGTTTGGCCACTTTGTTTGTATTGCAGTTTTTGGAGCCTGGGCTGTCTACAGAGATCACGTTTTTTTACAGTTTGATCAGCGGACAGGCAGCAAGCAGATCGTGAGGAGATGTTTGCTGTATGTAACAAAAAAATGTTTTATGGTCTAAAACGCGTGAATTCGCTTAGAGCACCTTTAAGTCAAAGGTTCAATTTCATTCTTAACTTTATCATAGAACATTTTTCCAATACAAATAATCTTTTATGAAACAAACATTTTGCAGACAGGAACCATACAGCCAAAAATGTTTTTTCTATGGCATATTGTAGCACTGGTATTTTTAATAATGAAGCAAATCAACCACCGTATTTCATCTATAAAACTGCTACCTTTTCATTTTCCTCCAGGTGGATGGATAAAAAGCATTTGCGTACAATAACTTCAAGAAGTTGTGTAAAACTAATCATTATGGACATGCATCAGACAGTCAACAAACATACTGTGGAGTCTGAAGCAGTGTGGGTTTGCTTACTCTGTGTGTGTGTGAGGGTTAAGTCTTATTTACTCACCGCTTATTGAGAAAAGAGTGTAAACGATTTCTCCGTTGGCAGATGCCACACATTCAAGGGTGGGGTAATTGTTCTTGGTGATGTTTAGACGACTCTCCACTGCGCCCTTCCCGAAGGGCGGATTTGCCATAGTTACGGTGACAACGTCTTCTTCCTCTTGAGTAGCATTCAGTGAATTAGAGCACCTAGGGAGGTGGCAAACAACCATTTTAATATTTGGCAGTTGCTGAAATGTAAAATTGATTCAAAAGACCTACGTATAAACAAATACCACAAAAACACTGAGTCCTAATTCCTAGAAGACACGCAATGCTTCAGATAAAATAAATAAGTCCGATCTAAGGAACCATACTGACTTGTTTCATTGCTTTTAGGACTATGAAGGCTGTGTATTTACATAGAAGCCACACATATCCAAAACTCAACTTTGACCCCTTTTATTGTTATTAACATAAATAGCAAAATTTAAACTCGTGTTTTGAGTAGGCATTCCTTCACTGTTTTTAGGGCCAGATCAGGATGTTTGGGTTTAGGCCACACAACTGTGGTCACATGTGACTGCCTCCAACAGTTTGGGTTATCCAGTCACAATGCCGGACACTAAATATATATATTTTTACTTATTTATACATTTTTTACTCCTATACACACATCTATACTTATTTGCTTATAAAACCAAAATAACAAGCAAGTTAAAAACCCTAAGGCCTTGTTATTAAAATACATGCAAGAGGAATCCAGGGATGTCAGACAGTTTGATTGATTTGATACTGGCAAAAAAGACCGGTTTACATTCTTTGTGTTGTCACTGTATTATTGATAGATATCATTAATGGCTTAGCATGGTGCAGATCTGGAGACATTAAAAGCCTGAAGCATGCAGAACAAATGAATTAGATTAAAAGACAAATTGCTTTGGATGTTTATATGCTCAAATTGAAGCAGGCCATTTTATTTTGATTGGATTTGATCATCATGAGAAATTGATTGGATAAGCTTGTGACCAAGGTGTTCTCTCAACGCTGTTAACATTTAAGTATAAACAACCTCATAGGAGTGGCTTGTTTCCATGTCATCGACCAGTGTCATGTGACGGATAGCTGACAATTACTTGGTTGATGTCACAATCATGGCCGAGTCAAATGACTTATCCTTATCACAATGTATCCTTAGAGAGGAAGTAACAGGACAAACGGACAGTAAGGAAGGCCATTTTTTTGATGCAGTGAAATAAGTTCCTGTAGCTCAATTGGTAGAGCACTGTGTTAGCAGTGGAAAAGGTTGTGTATTTATTATCCCAGCGAACACACATACCAATAAAATGTTGCTTTGGACTATGCATCTGCATATATGTAAATAAATGTAAAGCGTGCATTAATTCACTACATGCAAGTCAAACACACTTAATCATTGTATTTTAAATTAGATTATATATTTATGCTGCCCAAAGCTACTTTTTGTATTGTTTCTATATGTTGACTCTCCCAATATACTATATATGCAAGAACAATAGACATACCTTGAATAGGGTTGGTCGCAGTAATACCACTTGATCTGAGGGGTGGGGTAACCCTCAGCCACACAGCGCACCTGTCCATCAATCGGCCCTTCATAGGACACAATCTGGGGTTTACCTATAACAGTCAAAGATGGTTCTGGATCAGTTGAACTTTCTTGGCTAGCGGGATGTATGTTTGTTCAGCTGTCTCTTTTGCTGTTACTTTGCATGCTGTCACTTTTCCAAAACATGCATGAAGTGGCAGAGATTTATGTCTTAACTTAACTTTTTTTTGCATATTTCAAATAAAAACCAAATGCAAGACTTGTAATCAATAATTCTGACATCATATTTGACAACGTAACCAGATATTTGCAGTCTTTAAGCTCATCTCTTTCTTGTTTGTTTTTACACTGGTCAAGTGGGCTTCGGGTATTGTTAGTGAGCTGTTAGCCAGTGTCTTATGTTAACAAAAAAAGAGTTTTAAAACGACAAAGTGGGTTAATGTAGAGCACAAAAGAAGTGAATGTGATTGATTCCTCCTGAATAAGAGCACACACAGAGGTCACAATTCATCTTAGACAAGTGGAACATTCAAATATTTGCCATTTGCATTAAATGTTTTCACTTACTAATGACGTGGACTTCGAATGTTTGATGGATAGTGGCATCTCGGTTTGAGCATGTGAAGGTGTACACGCCGCTCTCTGACACTTTGAGACGGACCAGCTTCAGCTCGCTGGTGTAACTGATGAATAAAGCAAAAAAAAAAAAAAAACACATGTGAAGAGTTTCGTTGCAAAACGAGATAACTCCATTTTTTTATTTTTCAGAAATCTTGTTTTTTGGTTGTGCATTCCAATTAATATCAATTCAACTGCAGTTGGTTTGTTTTGATTTAAACCTTCATAATAGGGATGCACCGATAGGATTTTTTTGGGCCGATACCAATTCCGATTTAAACAGACAACTTCGGGCCGATACCGATGCCGCTACCGATATTAAACACTTGTATACAATACTATACAGTTGGTCTATTAGCTAGTTTATTTCTGCATGAAATAATTTTTACTGAACATGGATTGGATCTAATTAACATTCAACTGACCAACATAATAAGAGAGGCACAAATTAAAACAAATATAAAAAGACAGCATGACAACCTTCAAAGGTGGTTTTTGATATTCAGCATTTCTTTTATTAACAACATTTTTTTTTACATATAATGGATTTCTTTATACAGTTAACTTATAAACAATCGGTATCGGCCTTTCTCGTGCTATTGCCGATATGCCGATGGTTTCAATTTCATCAAATATCGGCCAATAAATATCGGTGGCCGATACATCGGTGCATCACTACTTCATAACTTTAAAAATGCAGCTAAGCAGCACCATAAAACAAAATAATAACATGATAACATAATAATAAACATCTTTTGACAAAAATGTTAAAAATTGATTTATCTCATTTCGCAACTAAACTCTTCTTATGAAGAGCTCGGATGCAAAACCATCTTTAGTGCGTAAGGGGGTTTCTTACAAAAGCGCATTTTGATCAGATTCTCTCAACAAACCAGTATTTTCAAGATTAAATTGATTTGAAGGGAAGTATTTAATGAACGTATAGTGC
Organism: Misgurnus anguillicaudatus; assembly: GCF_027580225.2. NCBI lineage: Eukaryota > Metazoa > Chordata > Actinopteri > Cypriniformes > Cobitidae > Misgurnus > Misgurnus anguillicaudatus. Next base: position 17,338,855 of record NC_073354.2, read on the forward strand.
CGAGAGCATTCAGTTAATATCATTATCTCATTTTTGACGGAGGTGAAATTGATGCATAATTTCTCAGCATTAATGTTTGCAGTTAAATACAATACAGTTAATTAAAATAATGGACTTTCGCCTTACCTGTTCCCGTGTGACCGGCTTGTAATGACATGATCAGTAGTATTTGTAAGTATTTGTTTCACACCACTGAAGCTCCAAGTAAATGTATGAGGTTTTGGGTAAGCGTCCATAACCACCCGCAGAGACAGACTTTCCCCAGCACGCACTCTCTTTGTGCTGTTATCCACATTTGTTAGGTTAATAAAGCCTTTACCTACACACACATACAGTAAAAATACTTTACATATACACACATACGGCATATAATTCTCTAAAAGTTAATGGCAAGTTTTGTGGCTTTTAGGTTATCACTTTACTTTGGTGATCCCCTTTAGACATTCGGTTAACTAAGGAACCTTGCACCTACATGTCAGGGATTACTAGACTGTCTGCTTAATATCTGTTGACACTTTATTGTGATGATCCTCCAACAGACATTCTACTGACAATATGTACGTTTTTTACTAACCCTACCCCTAACAGTCTAATAATATTAAACAAATACTTTAATGAGATTTTCTTGACATGTAGGTGCAGTATTCTTGTATAGTCAGCAGAATGTCTACAATAAATGCTATTGTACTCCTAAAATCAACTTTAAAATACAAACATTAAAAATATAAAGTGCTTCATGAAAGTAGAAAGATGATTCATCCTGCGCTACACAGATTTTTATCCAATCCAATGCTCTCTAAAGTAAGAATGTCCCTTACAGTAACCAACTGTGACATACAAAAACATATGTTCTGCCCAGTTTCACTACAAAACACACAGACTTACCATAGATTTCAACCCAGACAAATTTTACGCTGGTCCCTTTCTCGTTCATTGCCTCACAGCTGTAATTCCCTCTGTCCTGTATCGCCACAGAAGGCAGGTTGAGGATGGCTGTCCGCACGTGGGAAATGGGCTCAGTCAAAAGACGCGAGGTTTGATGAAATGATGGTTGCTTGATATATACAAGAGGAAAAGAGACAAAAAGCTGATTAGCTAACCTGGGAGATATGGGGGATAGGCTATATCTTAGGTTAAATGTGTGAGGTTCTGTAAGTGTGGTCATTAACATAATATAAAACCAAACGTCTTTCATCTTTTCAAATGCCAGTAAAGTCTAATTTGGCCTTGGGCATTACTGTATATCAAGTATAAACAACCCTTTTCTTTATTCATAACCCATAAATACGGAACTTGTCACGGGAACCACGGACCAATTAACTTAATTACATGGTATTTTCTAAATATTGATATTCGGTCATGCAAGCTGATGCATGCTGTTGAAGGTCATTTTAACAAAAAATTTTGTTTTTTATGTTCAGTTTAAAGGCTAAAGTATGGTTCATTTTTACTTGTACGTGAGGGTCCGCATACAGTGCATGTGATGCAATTTTTGTCATTAGAAGAGTGCGCCCATACGCATAGGTGACCTGTATCTATGTATGTGTATTTTCAAAAACTTCTAAGGCCTTGAATGTTTTCCCCCAGATTCACAAACTTTCAAGGATTTCAAGGACCCGTGGGAACCCTGCTTTTTGACTCAACCCTAAATTTCTTGTATAGAGTGGATACAGCCCAGGAGATGTGTTGCATTTTGTCGCAATGCGCATTTGTCGAATGTCTGTGTAAACACATGAGTCAATAAACTATACTTTGCATGGCTGTGCGTTCGACGTATGCATACATTCGCGTACACTTAAAAATGGACTCCAGGCATAACCCTGTAACAATCACACTTCATATTCAATGGTGCCAGCGTGAAAGCATTCATAAAGTCTTTCCTTAAGAAAGTGCCACAGGTGTACTCAGGTGAGAACAGATCGATTTGTTAGGGCTCTTACCATTCCATTTGGAGCCTTCCACTTGATTGTGATATCACTGTTGACATTTGAGGTGGAGCAGGATAGGGAAAGTTTTTCCCCCTGTGTGTGCAGAACTCTTTGAGGTTGACCCAGTGTGATCGGAGGCGGTGCGTCTGGAACTAAAAGCAAAGAAGCACGCCACATTGTATCAAAGCAGCAGGGAATTGTGGGAAAGGAAGAGCAGGCTAAAATGGGGTAACATCAACATGCACAAGTCTGGTGTCTGTACTCTCTTCATATTTGTTAAAGTCTCTCGCTCTCTTTCTCTCACCGAGGCGGACATTGAGTTGATATTGCCCGGATTTAACCGTGGCTCCTTCCAGAGTCCCGACGCAGATGTAGCATCCCGCAAAATCTTTTCTAACGTTGTTCAGGGTCACTCCCATCTCGATGCTGGATGAATATCGCAAACTGTCGGGCAGGGGTTGTCCGTTGCATTTCTCCAGGTGCAGGTCTGCCATGTTGGGGTCGGTCGGCAAGCACGGTATGGTGACCATGTCTCCTTCTCCTGCGACAATGTCGAAGACAATGGCCCTCCTGAAGGGATTTTCAGGATCTGCTGAGAGGAATGCTAAATCAAAAACCAATGAAACACAACCAAGGGGGCTTAGACATTATGACATCACAGCTTCGAGAAAGAGAGAGTATGCAACAAAAAGAGAGAAAGTGACGATTAAAAATACCCTCCATTACACACATTACCAGTATTTACATTCTTGTAATATTGAAAATAGTTCCTGGTGACACGGTCAAATGTCAAAACTGTCAAGTTTCAGTTTGATGAAGGGTTATTGTGGGATCAAATGCATTCAAATACTTGATAAATACAAAAACACATGAGAGAGATGTATATATACAGTAGAGGTCATGCAGTCTGAGATCTTTATAGAGTGATGATTGTGAGGATTTAGGGAACAGGTCTGTTGGCACCCTGCGTATACACAAGCTTTGTTTTTGGCACATTATGGAACCACACAAGATGATCAAATGTGTTGGAGCATGTGTGTGTCAAAAGATAGGAAGATCGAGAGAGACGTAAAGATAGCGTTAGCAAGAACTACAAGGACATGCAAACACACCAAAAGATGCAGATGAGGCTATGGCAGATGTTTATACTACAGTACTGTAATATATATATATTTTGTAATATACATGTACAATACTAATGCTAACATGCATGCATAGCCTAGTACACATCATCTATAAGGCAGGAGGTGGATTCAAGATAATACTGCCCTACAGACATGTCACTCAGCCCAGACAAATTTTTACACCAATTTGTAACATCCTAACAATACACACACCCACAAATGTGCAAAAGTTTAGCTTACCTTTTACATAGACATAGATGGAGCTCTTTAAATCAGACTTCTCCTCCTTACAGGTGTATTTGCCCATGTGTTGTGGGCCTGCCCTGGGCACTTTAAAAATTGATAATTGACCCTCCCTTTGTTGCTCTTTTAGGGGTCGTGATGTGCGGTCTTCTCGTACCCAGTGCACTGAACTGTCACTCTGGCAGCGCAAAGTGAAGTCGCCGTGTAGCGGCACTGTGAGCTGGGGTCCGTCTGGGGTGATGGTGGGCCTGGACCTGACTGAGAGGAATTAAACACATGGGAGCCACAGGTGAATTTTCAAAAAGATCTGAAATCAATTTATTGTTTTCAAACAGGTTTCAAACTTTGCCACTGGTTAGACAAACAGATACTGTAGTCCCTTATCAATATCAAACCATCAGTTTAGACAATGTTATTACAGTATGTTATTTTAGGGCCATGCAATGTGAAGTTAACCTGTGACATGTCATAATGGATTTCAAACTCAATATACAGTAAATGATTGTAGTATTAAATCAAAATTAAATATACCATATAATAATATACCAAGCACATACACATACAGTATACACAAATAAAAAAATCAAAGCTCTTTGTGGTTGCATAAAAGGCAGTTAAGGGTATGAAACGGATAGTTTCATAACTCGGCAAATCCAAAACAAGCAACTATTCCAAGTTCCTCTTAAACTAATTTCATTAGAAAATACAATATATAATTTTGGACATTTCTGCAGACCCTCCCAAGAACGCACAGAAAACAAACCTGGTTGATTCTCTTGTCCTTATCTGGGTTAAGTTGGATCTCTGTGTGTTTTGCATTGCTCTATACTTAAATCTACATCCTTAATTAGAATTACAGATCAGATTTGTTGATGGATATGTAAATGTGACATGGTCTGAAAATGAATGTGCATAATCCAGTGTTTTATGAATTTAAAATCTGATCCAAAATTGCATTACTTGGGTGAACTGAATAATCACGGAAAAAACTTCTGATTTATATTTATCAAATATCAATAACATATTCATCAAATACTTTGCATGTATAATAAACAACACTACTGATTTTCACATGGCATAACAACCAAAAGCACATGTCATACCAAGTTATGTTATTTAACAAAAAAAAAAAAATAGATAAAGAGAGAGGTACGGACAACAACAAAAACATATCAGATTTTTCCTTTTACGACAACATAAATGAATAAGACAAAATCAGAGGAAAGATGTGTGCATGGTAACGTCCAAAATGCATTCAAATATAAACAGTTTTTTCCTTTTCATCTGTGTATGTCAATGCTGTATCTACTTTGTTTGAGTTTCTAAGAAAGTTTGAGGGAAATGGGGGCTGCAAGGGGCATTCAATGGCTCCCATCCTTGCCTCAGGCTTAAAGGAGATAACCTGATAAAAAACTGTGGTTTAGCGTAATGCATTGCTTGCTTCATTGCAAACTGCCACTCTATGACAAGTAACTGGCAACTGCGAGGTCAGGTTAAGGGCCCTAACACAACAACAACTTTTCTTTCTCAGTGTCCAGACATCATCTCACCAATCTTTGGATTTGTGCGTATACAAATAGCAGAAAATTCCCACCACTGGTCACGGTGCAACACACCTATACCTCTATGAAATACTATAAAACTTGTTAAATGTATAGTTTAATGTTAACTACACAATAAAAAGTTCTGTTTATTTGATACCTAAGGGATAAAAATGTATCTTTTAGATCACTGTATCACTTTGGATAAAAGCCAGATGTTGAATAGATGAGATGTAAAAGGCTGGTGTGTTTATTATAATGATGCCTGAATGGGGATTTGTAAACACTGATATAGGCATATTAAATGATATTTTCACCAACGAGTGCAAGTCAAAGCACTGTACTACTATCTAAGGTTATTTCCATGTAAACGATTTTCTCATGGCTGTTATCTAAAGGCCCGCAGCACAATGCGTTTGAAGAGATCCGACGCAAAACAGTCACGCTGTAGCCCTCTGGCGTTTCTTCAGATTAGATTAATGTGAAAACCAAAGTGTTTCATTGTGTTCAGTTATTGTCCAAGCTTATCGTTTGAAATCACTGAAATTATTCTTTTAAAAGATGGCTTGAGCCTTACTTTATAGGCAAGCCCAGATTCTTCAAGCACAGCTGTCAAATATGAGGAATTTATAGTGAACATAACAGATTCCTCACAAAAAACATTGATCTTATATTAAAACATACTTTAGTAAACGTTAAGCTAATTTAATAAACTGTAGGCTAGTAAAGTTCTAGGTACAATAGTGTCACTAATAATCCTTATAGTAAGTATTCAAGTATACTACATTTAGTTATGTACTTCTAGTTTATCAATTCGCTATACTGTAGTAATACTACAGAATAATATAGTACACTAAGTGTAGTAATTACTATAAATACTACAGCACGGTTCTTCAATCACCGCAGGCCAAATTTTGCCAACAATACAAAACCAAGGGCAACTGACCACAAAGTTCAATCTGCTATTGAAGTAAATAAGTGAAGTGAAAGACATGTATTGTCCAGTGTATGATAACCCAAACTTAGAATTAGTTTTCTGCATTTAGTGAGTACTGAATACACTTGGGAATCAAACCGTCAAGCTTTGGATCACAACCCCAACTCTCTAACCACTAGGCCATTGCTGCCCCAATTTATTCTTGTTGTGGTTTGCGGTTGTTGTTTATTTGTTAAATAAGTGACAATAAAAACATTTAGATTTTTTATTAGGTCTTTTTTCCTCAGTTGTCTTTTTCATTTAAACAACGGATCATAGAAACATTGTTTGTATATACTACACCTTACTGCAGTTTTCAGACGAACTAGTATTGCATAATACAATATTTTCATGTGTAATAGTTGGGATAAAATCCAAACTTTAAAATGTGGAAAATTGTAATTGGATACAGCTTGCCAAAAACGACACGGATTGGTGTCTTTTTCCCCAAGCACGAGTTGAATGCGGAGAGGCGTAACCCTTACACTTGATACACGGTGGTCAGTTAACAAATGCAGTCCAGCTAAAGATTTGTCCCTCATCTTTTCATTCATAAGGTTCTTATTCACCACAAGGAAAGACCATCTGATAGTGTACAGTACTGTATGCCCACAAAGAGCAATCAAGCGAAGCCAAACAAGTCAGGTTGCAGCATGCAAAACCACTTTGGTCTTTTAGGAATTGTCGCTTATTTACATACAACAGTTATCCGTACACATGGGATAAGAGAATGTAAAATCAATTGCAATGCTATATGTTTCACCTTACTTACTTACTACTTTAATCCTCTCACGAATTCGGCGTGGGTACGGTAAGGTCTGACCTCTCACCACGTCCTGCACATCTATAAAGCTTATGAGCAGAGTGCGATGTTTTGAACACTATAGAGGTTAAATGAGCTTCCGTTTAATATTCCTACACTTGTTGCCGCGCGCACCTGCACCGGAGACAGGCTTGCGCGCGAGCTCGTGTTTAATAATTGAGAGCAGCGCGAGAGGATCGCATATACTTTACATTCTCACCTGTAGCTATCCGGATCAACATCACGTTTCAATGATCGGTTCCTGTAACCGTCTAAATTGTCGTATACATGCGTCACGCAGTCTCCAAACAGTACCGAGTCATCCCACATTAAAAACGGTTTTTGTACACTGACTTAAATGACTATTTACTGTGTTTTGAACCATATTAGGCTACAGCAAATATTAAACTATATATATTTACTACATTAAATCACTACATAATATAGGCTACTGTAGTTTAAATAAACAAAGTGAAATATTTAATACATTAGCCATACATTTACTAACCTGTGTATAGTATCATGAGAGATGATTCAATGTAAATGCTCATACTCTAACCGTACTATATTCAGAGTAGGCTATTCATAAAAACTAGAGACTGTCGCATTCGGGTTCAGCAGGCACTGCGCGAAAGCTCATTACAGTCAAATGATGATGATATTCATTATGGGAGAAACAGCACGCATCTTATGGGTCCGAGGGCTAGCATCATGTCAGTTCCTAATATTATCGCCTACTTAAAGCTAGTAAACGGCAGAGTAGGATGTTTTTACAAGTATAAGCAACAGGTCCATACATTTCTTTTTTTTCACAAGATTAAAGCGGCTTTATGAGTAATAAATAACTTGAATAGTTCATGTAGACTTATACACATCCCTACATCTAAAGTAAAACTGTATACAGCATCCCAACTCTTCAAAAAATAACTTTCTGTATTATTTCATCAGCGCTTTAAAACAAGAAACAATCCGTGAAACAATAATTATAAGCTACAACCGCAGTCCTACCTGGTTGGACGATGAACTGCAACAAAACGGTAAAAAGCACGCAGTGATATTCCATTGTTATTATTCCATCTATCTCGTGTGTGTGCGCGAGTCCGCTCTGTGGTGTCGGTAATACGCTTCACGGTTGCCAGTTTAGCGAGCGCTCGTGTCTTAAAGGGCCAGCGCTGTTTTCTGCCTCGTAGGCTACTCTACACGCACGGTCATGCGGAACGACGACTCGTTAGTATGGGCGGGGACGGGGAGGTAACATCAGCATTAACAGTCATACCTGAGGCGAACAAATAACTTCGTAGCGGTTAAAAGTGACACGTGGCTTATCAAAAAAGCAGAAACTCATAACTATAACAATACGATTACTGAAGCTGAATCTGTTGCTTCATAAAAACTGATAAGGGTTTAGCTAGCGAGTAAATCAAAGTGAACATGTAGTGTCCTACAAATATGAAAAAAAAGCTACTCTAACTTTTGTTAGACTGGAAAAATAGATAAACAAGGGCATAGATTTGAGTTAAAGTGTCAACTGTATGTTTTTATTAATTATTGGGGATTATTGCTAGATTTAAATATGGATGTTACCTCATGCTACCCAATCATTAGACTACGCCCTATTTGTTCAATCATGATTTATGAACAAATTAATTCAATATTAACATATCTCTGGCGAGCAAATATTTTTACAGCATGAGGTAAGATTTAACTCAGACTGGTTTAATTAAATTTTCTCATCTTCATTAAACCACAATTTGCACTATAAGACAATCAGATATTTTCTTGTTCTTTCGGTTCATCCTGAAAATAAAGATAGGCTAAATGAAGACACGACCACATGAGTTGATATGATAATTGCACTGTTTTTATGCATTTGTATATCATTATTGTCTGTGGGAGGTTTTCTCTGTTTAATGTTCTCAAGAGATCCATTATTGTAAGCAATATTTGTATTGACTCTCATGCCTGACATCACTTTTTTATTATTTGTATTGTGCTTGTATTGTTGCTGCTCTTGTCTTTAGTATTCTAATAACCACAAAACTGGTCTTCTTTTTTAAACATAAACCCCACTTCTCTCCAACAGTATTACCACTCAACAATGTAAAGACATTTTAAATCTGCAGTAGTCTCTTTATTTTAAAGACACATCATACATGACATAAACAAGATTAAATTCTTTAAAATACACAAGTAAGTTATATTCTTTCATGCTTAAGATAAAATTGACAAATCTGTAATGAAAGCATTGGCCTAGCTGACAAGGGAAATCGAATGGTCAAGGAAATTGTATTCAGTGTTGCCTTGAACTGTGCCAACAGAATAAGGATAAACATATTTAGACAATAATTTGTAATAGTAATAATTATGCCTGTAAGAAGCTGGCTTTTGCAAAACAGAATTTAATGTAAACTATTAAACATGCATCCTAAATAGACCACCAAAGAGTGGTTCTGTTAGTTATGAAGAACATAAAATGACAATTTTAATGCTAATTTTCCAATGCAACCTTAGTTTGTTACAAATGGTGTAACAATGTGTACCATGCTTCACATTATGGCAGTCCTTAATGTAAAGCATTGTGCAAACTGTCATTCAAGGACAATATATTACTGTATAAAGTTCTAACAAATCATAAGTCAAGTGATGGCAGAACAAACGGGACAATTTACTGATGTAACTTCAGTGACCTGAAGGTTCTTTGAAGTCCTTAAAACTATTAAAGCTATTTCTAAAAAATTTCATCGTAATTTAAAATATTGCCACAAATGGTGGATTAAATGAGTGGTTTTCAAACTGGGGCTGCAAGATGGTGCCAAGGTGCCTCAGTTTTATGAAATTTTATACATTTCATTAATTTATCATAAATTCTATGTAATTAAACCTCAGAAAAATAAGGCCACTAACTGTTGTATAATTTGTTTTGAAAAATATGTTTTGTTTACTTACAATTTTGTTTGGGGGGGGGGGGGCGAAGGGATGCATCGTACAAAATGGGCCCGCACGCGGAAAAGGTTGAGAACCACTGGATTAAATTATTATAATATTACTGTAATAACCCCAGACTATTGGCATTCAGGGGTATACACTTTACTCTATAAACTACCAACGCCCACATTATACATTTTTGGGCCTATAAAATGCAATATACCTCTCCTTCTGTTATAAAATGTTCAAAAATGTTATAAAATGTGCAGTTTACATCTCTATTCTTTTACTTTTTTCAAAAAAATATCTGGGAAATCAACTTTTTGATCAATTGTTGGTAATTATGACTAACAATGATATTAAGTAGACTAAAAGTAGACTTTATTTCACAAGGATTTTCTATTCTGCGTGCATTTACAGAAAAAACTTCAAAGGGGATCTGTTCCAACAATGCAGATTTATTTCACATTGAAATAAACAAACAAACTTTCACCAAAACAGTCATTTCTTAAAATCACATGTTCATCAGCAGTTTTAAAAGTTGTAAAGTATTGAACGGTATCTACACTAAAACTACGCCCCAAAGAAAGTGGGTTAGATGCTGCAGGCTTTCTCAGTACAACATGTTATTCAGGATGTTCTGCAGACCATGCACCCTGTGACCTGTGCATGGTCATGCTTGTCAAACCCAATGAGATGAGTATAAGCTCCTGGGCTTCCTATTTTATTTTATTTCCAGGAACACATTTGTGTATTTGATTATGGTTGCTGTGTTGAACATAAACAACCAGAAAAAATTAAAGGGGGGATTCTTGGGTGGTTTTGGTAAATATGTGATAACAGTCTGTATTTGCCTGTAGTTAAATATTTGCCCATATAAAGGTATCATTTACGTTTTGCATTTCAGTATATGTCTGAAAAGAAAGAAATCCATTTAGATTATTTTGGGGAAGTGTTCCCTTAAATTTTCTATTTAAAAATGTACACAAACAGAATATGCAGTTTATTTCTTGAGATTTAGAGATATATCAAAGGTATGAATATTTAAACCAATGCTGTTGTTACTGTATCTTTAAAATGATGTGTTATTTCAGAGTTAGGTTATATGGTAGGTAAAGTGCTGTGTTTGTATCTCTGCAAAGCTCTTTCTCGCTTACGTTCTTCTGGATGTATGCCAACACCACTGAGCAGTAAAGGTGTTTGCCTAGCATAAGATCAAGCTCTAGGATGTTCTTCAATCCATTGCCTTACGGGCAACAACTGATCAAGTTTATTCCAAAATGTTTTTTTATTCCAGTGCTGCTCTTTAGTTGTAGGATGCTTTCTCATGCTATTTCGGGAAAATTTGAAGTTCTGCTCAAGTGAAGACTAACATATGCTTGAAAGGAACTAGTATAGCCTACAGCGGAGTTAAAGAGCACCTGTTTCAAGGGCCTCTGACTTTGTTATAAACACAGTGTTGTAATGGATACACTATGTGATGCCAACACAGAGCTGATGGTTCCAGTATTTCTCTGCCTCTCCATCTCTCTCAAATTATTTTAAGTAGCCATTATAAGCACTACAAGTGTACTTCAAGTGAAAGCACTTGAAAATTAACAAGATTTTATCAACAATGAATAGAAGTCAAGGCTTGTTTATTTACAGAGTGCTTTTCAGAGTACATATTTCAATGCAGCTTTACAAAAAGTCATACCCTCTTAAAAATAAGTCAGCGGCTATTTGCACTAAGTGCAAATAACATTAGATACTATTTACAATAAGTGCAAATAGCGATAGATGCTTATTACACTAAATAAAAGCAGCATATTTTCTTAGAAGTAGATGCTACTTACACTAAGTGCAAATAACTGTAGATGCTATACGTAGTAAAAAAAAATAGAAGTGACAATATTAGCATTTTCTTAAAGACATTTACAGTAGGTAAAAATAAGTTTAATTAATAAATACATGTACAATGTGTAAATAGTAATATTAGATGTTATTTGCAGATGCTTTTTGCACCTCAGTATTTTTGTAGATTAACAGGATCCAATATTTAACATAGTGTGTTAACAGTGTATATGATTAATTAATTTTATAAAAATTATTAAATTGCATTATTAAAAGAAAAATAGCTCTCTCTATACCAGCCCCTAACCAATGAATACTTTAATTCTTAATGAACACTCGTTAGGCACTTTTCAAATATTTTCTTCATAAAAATGCCTTTTCGATTTGATATGTAATATGAAAAAGAGTGAGGTCGGCAAAAGGAGGATTTGAACCAGCGGCATTGTATTCAAAGCCAGTCCCACAAGCCATTAGAGCCAGTCCCGCTCTACTGCCTGCAACCGTTAATTTTAGCACATCTTTTTTAATCTGTAATCTTTTAGGAGTGTTTCCTGGACGGCTTATCCTAGTCCCAGACTAAAATATATGCTTGAGCTGTCTTAATTTGAAAATGTCTTGCACTGACATATCATGACGTGTCATTGTTTTATCTAAAGATGCACACCAGTATTGTTTATTGTATGGTATGTTTGTAAAACCTACTTAGTTGTCCTATTATAATTCAGGACTAGTCCTGGATTAATTTTAAACTGCCTCTTTAAGGGATAGTTCACCCAAAAATGAAAATTCTATCATCATTCGTGTTCATCAGAACCAAGAAACTTATACAGGTTTATAACAATATGAGGTGAGTAAATGATGACAGAATTGTCATTTTTGGGTGAACTATCCCTTTAAATCTATAAAGTGACACTTTGTAGTTTTTCAACCTTCATAATATATTTTCAAGACCCTTGTGATGGTACATCGACTTAAAATAGGTTGAATGACATGTCTACCATAGCCTGGCGGGGTCTGTATCGCTTTTACTCTTACTTTTAAACTTGGGGTTTCGGGTAGGAACCCAAGCACAAAAAGTTTTTGTCCTGATGTTTATGTAATGGCCGAAGCAGCAACTAAGAAAAAGAAAACGCAAGTTTTTTTCGGAGGAGACCAGAAAGAGAAAACGGGAGAGTGACCGAATAAAAAGAAGGACGAGGATCAATTATATTGGGCCAGTGTTCGCACGCTGGTGTGAACTAAAGGAGCAGGGGTTCTGACCGATGCTGACTTGGCTGTCATGCTTTTGGACTAGTAAGTAATGTTATATTGCTTGCATATATAAGTCCTGTCTGGCGCCCGAACACAATTTTTTTTTACGTGAATTTTACTGGAGGCTACTTGGAGAGTGTAAAGAGAGACTTATATCACAGAGACTTATAGGGGATCGCACACCGGCTGCGCAGCTTAAGCCGAAAGTATACTAGGGACGTCCGCATATGCGCGCCGTCCGCATGACGTCATTTTCGTATTCAGCAGGGTCCGCGGCCAGCATTTGCAAACACACACTATCGTTTTTCTTCTTTAACTTTTACTTCTTCTAAGAACTTTAAGCTGTGGAGCATGTTTGTTACCATAATGTTTGATTCCTGTTCTTTGTTGTCTTGTTGTTTGTTCTAAACTGTGTTTGCAGTGCTGGATCCGTTACTTTTCTTCACCTATCCTAATGTTTTAATGTACTGTAAATGTCGCCAAATCAGTGCTGCCCTGACGGCCTGTTAGACTAATTATTTGAATAAGAAATCATTTGTATTGCGTATAGTGTCGAACGCGGCCATCCGCGTGTAGCCGTGGGGAGTATACTTGAAAAGCGGAAAAAAGGTATACCACAGCCTTAAGTGTTGCGCCGTGTCGAGTCGCGTCTAGAACAACTCGGAGGTATCGTAAATCGGAAGTGCACATTTGTCAGATCATGTCTACTTCAAAATGCTAAATATACGTTAGCAGCCAATGTTAATCGTTAATGATTTGGGACAAATATGATGTTATTTAATGTTAAACTATGTGAGTGGTGGTCTGTTGCCCGACAGGGATTTGAGCAACTTCCCGTAGCTGGGTGGCGCAGACATGCGCCACCTGGCAGCGCCGGTGTGCGTATACTCATAGAAAACAATGTGTTTGATTTTTTTAGAACGCCGCTGGGCGTCTGGTGTGTGACCCCCTTGACACTGTGGCGTCATGGCGCCACCGGCGATCCTGGTTTGATTTCCCTTTAAGGCAATTTTTAATATAACTTATAAACTATAAACTATAACCAAGCGACCACCGTTACAACTGGCTTGTAAACGTGAGCTATGCGATCTTTTGGCGTTTAAAGAAAATTAAACCCATAAAATTGTATACATATGACATGCTGAAAGGCACACTTCATGACCTAAAGAGTCTTCTTTTCCTTTGCGACAATGCTGCAACGCTTGTGGCCTCTAGAGGGCCACGCTATAGACGTGAAAAATACATGTCTAGCACCCCCTAGTGACCAAAAAGTGCTGCGGTGTCACTTTAAACCAGACACTGGTGGACCGAGCTAGTGTGAATAGCATTTTTCAAAAAGGGGCGCTATTTGCACTGGGTGTAAATAGTCACTCCGTAAGATAAATGTTGCTAAAATGTTCTTTGTCAGGCTGTATAGTTTCATAAAGAACAATTCATATCCACAAAATTTATTTTTGTTACACCAACTTTTTTTATTGTAAACAAAGGTCCTATAGACCAGTGTTTCCCAACCAGGGGGTAGGTACCCACAGGGGGGCCTCAGCAGATTTCCAAGGGGGCCTTAAGATGACTTAAAATGATAACAAATTGGACAAAACGAGCATTAAAATAAGCTAAAACAAGCAAAAATCAAGATTTTAGTAGCGAATATCTGTCATTCCAAGTTCTATTTCTTTTATGTGGAAAAGAATTTGAGTGAGTGGGGGGGGGGGCTTCAAATATTGTTTGTTGGCAACTAGGGGGCCTCTAAGTGAAAAGGTTGGGAACCACTGCTATAGATTATAAAAATCTAAGACATAAATGGTTCTTTTAGGACTTCAAGGTTCCTTGGGGAACGAAAAAAAGTTCTTCTATGGCAGTGTTTCTCAACTCCAGTCCTTGCGACCCCTATTTTCGTTGTCTCAAAAATGCCATATTCAACTAATCACCTTTCTTCAATAAAAAGCTAGCTTGACTTTACAATCAGTTTGTGACATTGCAGTACTGCAAAAGCAATTTGAAAGCGAACAAAGTCCTCAAATCACTCTCAAGCGTTTGTGATGTCACACGCTGATCAGTCTGAAGTTGAATAAATCTGTTTCTCTAATCAACACACTAACAAGCTGATGAGTTGAATGAGGTGCTCCATAGCGAGACATCTAAAACATTTTGGGTGGGGGGGTTGTGAGGACTGGAGTTGAGAAACACTGTTCTATGGTATACCCTTTGTAGCACTTTTATTTATAGTGTCATAAATGTCTGAAGGTATTTACATATATAGACAGTTTTATCAGACTCAGGTGTATTTTCACAGTTACCCGCCTTGAACAAAGTTAACTTCCTGTCTGTGTTTGTTTATCGGTTTGGCTAGCTAAACTGACCTCTGGAACAAATACATTTTCGAAAATAAAAATGTGTCGGCTTTCTAAAGACGAGGGGAGACGGCGAGCTTGGATCAACATTGTGTGAAGAGAGCTTAGGCAGCCAGAAAAATTCAAAGATCTGTAACTAACATTGTATACATTAATTTTACACAGTAATGTTCAGTGTAATAGTTAATACTTGTTACTAGTATTTATTTTGCTTGTTATCAGAAATAATCTAATCTGTTGTTATTTATTCAATGCGGAAATCTACAGAAAGTTAAGTTTGGGCCACAAAAGCCGTTTGTTTACATTTATGCATTTGGCAGACGCTTTTCTCCATAGCGACTTACAGTGCATTAAAAGCTATACATTTTTATCAGGATTTGTGTTCCCCGGGGTCAAACCCATGACCTTTTGCGCTGCAAATGCAATGATCTACCACTGAGCTATACAGCTGCAACATATTGTTGCCGCTGAAACCGTGTATATGCACTGAAAAATGACCAAAGGTGCATCATTAAAAAAACATTTCTTTCTTACTTTTTAGTCTAAAGGACTTTTACTTTATAGGACTGTTTGTGAAACAAAAGGTTTTCTTTGGATGTTGAACTGTTCAATAACAAAAAAGGTTCTTCAATGGCATTGTGAAGCATCTTTATTTTTAATAGTGTATATGATGCTACAGAACGTTTTGTTCTCATAAATATTGATTTCAGCCGCATGCATTGTTAACATTATTTAGTTAAATGAAACCATCCACCCTCCACCTCTTAAACACACAGCACCGACGCTCTAGGCATCTTTCTTCCTCTCGTGCACAGTCAATAAAGGGGTTCGGGCGGGTAGCATTTAGTGCAACCTGATATTCATGTAAATTAAATCAGATCAACTTCAAACTATTAACCTTCCCGAGAAGTCCCATAAATATTCCCTCACAACACCACTCATCGATGTTCTCGTCTAATCGCTTACACTATTCCGACACTTAAAGTACAACATACACGGCTCAGGGGATGTGTTTCTTCTGGTTAGGTAACAGGAACCTGTCATATCAATATCAGATCTTCAGGTACACTCGCAGGCATGGCGAGGATAGTGTTTCATGTTAAACGGCGCCAACCTTTAAGATCCAATAAAGACAATATTTAAGTAGCATCACAAGATACAAAGTGCAATAAAAGTTTTGTGCATAGCAATGGCCAGCTGTGTCTGATGTGACCAAAGCAACAACGCTGCCCGATTCCCTCTCGCCGTCACATGTATTCACACACCCCAGCGGTCCCAGACAGAGGCTGCTCTGTGTGTGTTCACAGAGACACCCCACACCATGCGTGTCCACAGGCAAAGTACAGAAAGAAAACTATTTATAAAACTAATGGCTCGCCAGTCTGACACATGACTGTGTAAAAGATGCATGTGTGTGTGTGTGTAAACTTAAAAAAAAAGAGGGAGTGCATGGATAGATAGATAATATCTGTCTTTAAACAGATACTTTCATGCATGTTTACAGATAGCTTAAGGTTTTTTTTATAAAGGTCTAATCTGTTACCCTTTCCAAAATGTTTTCAAAGAATGGGATCCATTTTTGATTTAGACTTGTGGTAAGGTTTAGTCTGTTAGATTAGGCTTTGAGTTAAGGACCCTTTTTAGCCCAGTGCATGTGATACAGTGAACATATACCCCAGGGTAAATCTCCCGCCCGCTCCTGTCCACGAGGCAGACGGCATGAAGACGCATCATTGTTCACACCCAAATGAGGGTAAAGATGTTTGTGCTTCCCTCTCAATTCTCATGGGTAGCCAATACTGTATGTTTTTTCTGTTGAGGTTACTAAGTAAATATTACTGTGAGAAAACTAGCCTATTGTGGTTCTTGTGTGTTGACAACATCATAAAACAGTGGCCTCCACTAATATTGGCACCCTTGGTAAATACGAACAAAGGCTGTGAAAAAATGTTTTATTATTTAACCTTTTGCCCAAAATATTGACAAACAAACAATTGCAAACACTACACAGTTTTATAAAAAGTATATTAAATATGTCAAATATGCAGTATGTATGCCACAATTATATTCTTATTGATTTAATTAATAATAATTATTTAGTTCACCTGAGTGAGCTAAGGTTGGAACAGGAAATTGTTAAAATATAAAATGAGGTCATCCTATTGGCCGTTCTCCCTTAAGCTTCTTCAGTTTGCTGGAACTTCAAATAGGATGTTTTTTTTGTCAGATGAAACCAAACTAGAGCTTTTTGCAAAAAAAAACCCCACCAGATGTAGTTTTTGAGATGTAGTTTTTGTGCACATGGAGAGCCATATGGAAAAGTACCACATGCCCACAGTTAAATATGGTGGGGGGTGTTTAATGTTTTGGGGCTGTATTATTGCCCCAGGATCTGAGCATCTTGTTAGGATAGCATCATGGACTCCATCAAATATCAATAAATATTAAATTAACATCCAATTGCCTGTGCTAGAAAGCTTAAAATGAGCCGTGGTTGGATCTTCCAGCAGGGATCCAATGATCCAAAACATGTATCAAAATCAACACAAAACTAGTTGAACACTGAACACAAAATCAAGGTCTTGCCCTTGCCATCCCAGTTTTCTGACTACGGTGAACTGAAGAGGATCAAAGCAACATAAAAATCTGAAGGATCTGGAGAAATCTATATACATGAATAGTATCAGATCCCTTACCATGTACAGTATTCTCAAATCTAATCAGCCATCATTACAGGAGAAGACTCAGAGCTGTTTTTTTGGCAAAGCGAGGATAACATTGTGTCGCATGTCAATGACGTCATGAGTGTGGAGGACAGAACCCAAGTGCAGACAGCTCTCAACCAAAAAGACAGAAACACCCTTGAGGGGGTAAACAAGGCAAGAATATAAATGATAACAAGACATGGCAAAACAAAACAGGACCCATGACGGCGTCAGACGTGACGCACACAATGATCTGACACAAGACAACACACACAATGGCTTTAAATAGGGTAGAACTAAACTAAAGAACAAGGACACACAGGTGAAGGGCGTAAACTAATAATGAATAATTAACAAGAAATGAGGGGGCGGGGCCAAGACTTAAGACAGGAGAGCACGAGGTACACAAAACATGCAGGCCACGTGACTCTCTTCACAAAACAAGACAACAGTGAGGGCTGCCATGATCCTGTCACACGAAACACACAGGGCTGACAGGATCATGACATAGCATATATTTACCGCAGATTTTTTTTTAAAAAACTGTGTTGCATTTGGAATTGTTTTTGAGATTTTTTTGTTAATATTTTGAGCAAAAAAAAAAAAAAACACTGCCTTATTTGGTTATATTTACAAAAGGTACCTGTATTACTGGAGGGCACTGTATCCACAGGTTTAAACAATATGTTGCATTGTTTAACAGACAAATATAAACATGCAATGTAACTTATGGTTGTTGTTAGTTTCTATGTTATTTTCACAGTCTCAAATAAATGTTAGTGTAATGCATTTATTGTTGCCTTATTTTAATGATTTTACACCTGTAATTACACACATGGCAACCACAAGTGTATTGACCAAATATTTGCCAGGATTTGCTGGTGTTCAAAACCAGTAAACCTTTAGGTTTTTGGTAAACACCTCTGTGTTTCAGAAAAAGATAAGCTTATGTTTACAGTTTTTCTTGTTTAAATAAAACTGCACTGTAAAAATGTGCTTTAATTATGCAGCTGGTTGCCAGTAACTTACTGTAGAACAGTGTTTCTAAAACTTATATAGCCCAAGGACCACTTTATCTTCCAATTTTTTTCTGAGGACCACCTAACAGAATCCCACTCTAACACTCCCCCAAAAAACAACAAAATAGGAAGGATAAGCTACGTTTAAGTTTAATATGCAACTGTTTCAAGTCAAAAACTATTTTTTTTTTAAAACAAATGCAATGCTATATTCAGAAATTGTTATATGATTTTTTTTTTCATTTGAAAAAGTAAATGTGAAATGAGTTGCAGCTTAATATGAACAACAAACTGCACATGTGAAAAAAATTCAATTAAACATACTATAACAGCCTAGGTCCCACTTAATGTCATTCCAAAGAGCCATTAGTTTAAAACTGAGGTGGTGGGTATATGAAGTCTATGGTTGTAACTATGGTAACAATAAAATACTGAAAAAAATGTTCCCCCTAATGTCCAAAATCACTGAAATTACAGGGATTTTACACATGAAACAAAAACTAGTACATTACAAAACTAATAGATCTGTGGATTTTAGCTGCTTTCAGTTGACGCTTGATCTTTTATTTTGACTCCTCTTTGGTTTAGCCAACCGATCCATTTTTACGTTATTTAAACAGAAAGGCAAGAACTGATATCACAGTTTCACAAGTGCATTAAAAATCTACTAAAATAAGTGACGATTGTATAAACACTTGCCTAGTTTAGGTCATCTTTTGGGGGACTGCTGGGGGGGTTTGGCGGACCACTACACTCTAAAAACAAACGGTGCTATATAGCACCAAAAGTGGTTCTTTGCTCGTAATCATAGAAGAACCGTTTTTAGTGCCATATAGCACCGGTGAAGCACCAGTTAAGCACCTGTGTAGAACCATATAGTGCTATGCAGAACCATTTGGTGCTATAGTGGTTCTGTATGGCCCCTGTATGGTTCTGCACAGGTGCTTCACTGGTGCTTCACCGGTGCTGTGTGGCGCTGGAAACGGTTCTTCTATGGTTGCGATCCAAAGCAACAGTTTTGGTTCTATATAGCACCGTTTGTTTTTTTAGAGTGTAGTGGTCCGCGGACCACACTTTGAGAATTACTGCTGTAGAAGATAAAGACTGAAAATGTTTCATGTTCATTTAACTTTGAACAAACCGTTGCCAGTAAATAACATAAATGTAAAATCTACAGTAAGTTACTGGCAGCTAGTTGCCAGTAATACCCAGTAATACTGTAATTTGTACAGACATTTTTACAGTGTGAATTTTGCTCTGTTAACTGGAACTTTACTTTTTTTAAGTCCCTGTAAAGTCAATCTTGAAAATTGTTTTTAAACACATTTTAAATGTAAAAAAATGTATTGCTGAAACACACCAAAAAAGCTGTAAACTACTGTACAAGTATGTAGTTCTGAATTGCAGAGTTAGATTGTTTAATAGTTTTTCACCGTTTCTACAGGATCATTTGGGCAGGGGTAAAATGGGGGCCTAATGACATACTTGAGCAACTGCGCATGGCCACACCCCTAACAAAAATCGCGAGCATCCATTTAGGTTGCAGCAGTTTTTAAAAGTTAAAAGAGATGGCAGCTTACCTGCGAGTGGGCGTGGTTTCAGTGACGACAGTGGACACGCCCCCACATTTGAGAGCAGAGAATGTGGCCTATTTTTCCAAGATTTTGATCACTTATTTTAATTATTTAGCGTTTTTAATTTTAATTATTTAGCATTCAAATTTTAACAAATGTCCCAAACTCAGAACACATTTTATATCTGACTTTACAGGGACTTTAAATGTTCCAACCTGATTTCATAGAATTTCGTAAGTATTTTATAAGGTAGTTATATAAAGTGAATTGTACACTGTAAAAAATACTTTGCTGCCTTAATTTTTTGTTAAATCAACTCAGATTTACAAGTCATGTCAACAGAGATGAGTTGTCACAACTTAATGTCAACTTAACTTTATAAGTTATAACAACTCACATGTACTTATAACAACTAATCTCAAGTCAATATAAATAATAGTAAGTTAAAATGACTTATAAATCCTAGTTGATTCAACAAAAAATAAAATAAAAAAGTATTTTTTACAGTGTAGAAAAGCAAATAATCAAAATGCATTAATGAAACCCCACCCCAATCCCCGCCCCTCAACCAACGTCACTGGGAAAAAAGCAAATTGTACAAAAACATACCAATGAATCTTCTCATAAAATATGTATGAATTGCCATGAGATTGTGTTAAATGTTCACACGTTATATCAAGAAGCCTGATGCTAACATAGAAACTTGTATAATTCCTCATATGAATCTCTTATCACATATGCTATAACTTATCTGGAACACTTCCTCCAATTTTGCATGTATTGCCAGCTTACAATCAAGCCTATGTTTATTTTGGTAATTGTAAACCTGTCACCATTGCACTGACGAAGGCTGTTAACACATCTGGCCTGCCGTGAGAGAGGGGAAGTCCAGTATGTAGGGGTCCAAGTTCAGTTCCTTTACTCTAAGTGTGAACAAAAAAACCTTTTGGCAAGATACAGCCACAACAAGAATTCAACAAGGAAGAGGACTACTGTAAATCGTTTTCTCTTTCCAAAGGCTTTTGCGGAAAACAAAATATTAAATTTGTATCACTGATAAGAAGCAACCTTTCATTTATAAAGAGTAAAAGTAGCCTTTAACTAAAAAATTTTCTCATCTGAATGCCACAGTGATAAGATAAAGTATGAATTTTCTTCACTTAATACAGTTAACCTAACCTATCCACACAGTTATGAGTGCTGCAATAACAAAGGAGTGAAACAGATCTGAATGATCTGCTTTGGTGGTTTTACCACAAGCCTAACTTTGATGAATGATGCCATTACATGCTGTTTTACAGCTAAATGTGACGAGATCTACTGAGGGGGTCGATCGGTTAAGAGCATCCAACTCATGAGTGCATCGATTTACCATTGTCACTCACCGTCGTATTCAAATGAACATCAGCAGGGTGTCGGTAACTGTACATCTTCATCATGATACAACAGCAGGAAATCTGGCTTCAAATTCCTCCTGAGCTTTGTATTCTCGCTCACTTAAACGCTTTGTATCGTAAAGCGCAGCTTAATATCGCAAAGGAAAATGATATTGCTTTAAGGTTTAGAGGTATCCATAGTTCATGAGACTTAACTGTGTTTTCTGGTTTGTTTCATTTAAGTAACAACCTTGTCTCAAATGGTACTCCAACAAAATTACTTACAGTAAATAAAAATATTTATTGGGGGCAGCCCAAAATCGAAGAAAAAAGACACAAATAAGACTGTTTTCACATATAGCAATATTATAGATCTATACAGTTGAAGAGATCAGTTGCAAAACCTGCTAAGTGCGACATTTTTTCTTGTAAATGAGATCTTTTTATCAGACTATATGTTTTATGGATTTTTTATGGATTTTTTGCCAACAAACTGGTATTTCTGAATGGCCTTAAGCCAGAAAATAAGTGGATTTGAAGCGAAAGTATTTGATGAACGTTAGTGTTGTACTCAAGACCACCTAAACCGAGACCAAGTCATGACCAAGACCAAGACAGGCCGAGACCGAGACAAGAACAAGAGTTTAAAGGGTCGAGACCAAGTCAAAACCAAGACAGACCGAGACCAAGTCAAGACCAAGACCAGTGTCACTGCATTAAAACACTTATGATAAAATGTGGAATATGCATATGATTAGACACTTCTTGTATGTCTGTGTGTGTGCGTGTGTAAGTGTATGTATGCCATCATAGAAGTTTTATAAAATAATCAAAGACATTGCAGATATGTGGGAATTTATCTTTGTCTATAAGCAAATAAAAGTGAACAAACACTAAAGAGCTGAAATCAACTTAACCATTTATTCTGAACTGTCTTTACATGGCTTGCCATCCACTTAACACAATGTAGGTGTAGTAATAAAATTTGAAAAATTGTCATTGGGAAAAATGTAAACAATGCTTAAACAATGCCAACATCATATGCCAAACCTTAATAAACTGCATAAAATTAATGATAGAAAATTAATTTGTGATGTGCCATCAGTTGTGGTCTTGACCGGTCTTGAAATAAAATTCCGAGTTCTCTTTGTCGTAGACAAAAAATGGGGTCGATTCCAAGATGAGACCAAGACCTTTAAAAAGTGGTCTCGAAAACTACAACACTAATGAACGTATAATACTTGGCGAGAGGATTCGGTTAATATCATTATCACATTTGTGACAGAGATGGGTGGCATTTAGTGGCTTTTTCCTCCGAGCTCCTCTATTATTGTTCATAATGTGGCATTGAATAATTTGATAAGAAATGTTTGAGTGAATAATTAAATCTTAAACATTGTTATTACAACATCTCTTCTAAAATTCTGACAAATAAATGATTGCTGGGGTCGGTTTCTCAAGAGAAAAACGTTTACTGGAAGAGCAGACATTTTCTGTAAACAGTTCCATTTTTTCTACATGTAATTGTATTGGTATATAGGAGAAACAATCTAGAATTCAATGTTTCTGCAATATGAACACTTTGGAAATAAAGTAATTCGTAGAAAAGGACATTTGGAAAATAATTCTCACACTCTCAGAAAACAAAGGTACAGAAGCTTTCATTGGGGTGCTACCCTTAAGTACAACTTTGCACCTCAGTGCATAAAAAAGTTTGTGCTAAATAGCACTAAAAGCTCATAATCATAGTGGAACCATTTTTAGTGCTATATAGCACCTATGAAGAACCATCCGGGGATAGTTCATAAACTTTAAAGGAATAGTTCACTCAAAAATGAAAAGTCTGTCATCATTTACTCACTCTCATGTTGTTACAAACCTGTATACATTCTGTTGTTTTGAAAAACATAAAATAAGATATTTTGAGAAATGTTTGTAACCAAACCGTTCGTGGACCCCATTTACTTCTATAGTATTCTTTTATCCTACTCTGCAAGTGAATGGGGTCCACAAACGGTTTGGTTACAAACATTTCTCAAAATATCTTTCTTTGTGTTCTTCAGAACAATGAAATTTATACAGGTTTGTAACAACATCATTTTTGGGTGAACTATCCCTTTAATGCTCCTATAAAAATTTTATTATAAGACTTTAGCTTGGATTTCACCCACAGGGTAATAAATGTACAAATCTGTACCTAAATGGTACTGTACAAGGACCTTTTGAAAGGTTACCATCCTAGTGAGAGCTTCTGTACCATTTATTCGGAAAGTCTAGGAACAATGAAGCAGATTAGATTATTTATTTTTCATACGCCATAAAAGTTGGATCAACTTAAAAAATTACTACAATTTGTAGCACTTAAAAATTGAACATTTTTCAGCTTAATTTATTTTGTTTAAAGCTGCACTGTGTAACCTTAAGAAGGATCTCTTGACAAAAAAACAATAAAATATACATAACTATACACTCACTTAAAGGATTATTAGGAACACCATACTAATACTGAGTTTGACCCCCTTTCGCCTTCAGAACTGCTTTAATTCTATGTGGCATTGATTCAACAAGGTACCGAAAGCATTTCTTAGAAATGTTGGCCCATATTGATAGGTTAGCATCTTGCAGTTGATGGAGATTTGTGGGATGCACATGCAGGGCACAAAGCTCTTTTGGGTTGAGATCTGGTGACTGTAGGGGCCATTTTAGTACAGTGAACTCATTGTCATGTTCAAGAAACCAATTTGAAATGATTTCGGGCTCTATCTTACACCCGGCGCAATGCAGCGCAATGCGTGACACAAGTGTCTTTCGCTAGTTTCCACCCTAATTTTCACGTTTAGCGCCGCGTTGTTTAAATAGCAAATGCATTTGCGCCCCCTTTTGCGCCCATGGGCGTTCTGGTCTGAAAACGAGGTGTGTTCAGGCGCATTGTTGGCGTGTTGCTATTTTGAGGCAACTAAAATAGACTACGCCATTGACCAACAAAAACCTGGTCTAAAGTCTAAAGTCAATGGCGCAATGTGTTTTTTGTTATTTAAAGAGCGCATTAGTAAAATGCGCCTATAAACGGAAGGACAACGCTTGCTTATCACAAAGTACATGAATGCGCAACAGCACAAAAATGCTTTTAAATATGAAAGATTAAAGGATTGAATGTAAAAGATTATTATTGAGTCTCTTGGACATAAATGAGAACTAATTATGAGACGTTAGAAGGCGTAAAGAGCTGCTTCACCTGCAGCCTGGTAAGTAAATAAATGCTTTGCTTTAAACAAATGCATCTGTTTTTAAATGTTTTTTTTAAATGCTACCTTACGGATTTATTGTATATGATGACTCTGTACCTGCGGATATGGTGAGATGAGAAACATTTTTAAAGGAACACGCCCACATTTTGGGAATTTAGCTTATTCACCGTATCCCCCAGAGTAAGTTAAGTCCATATATACCTTTCTCAACTCCGTGCGTGTTGTAACTCTGTCCGACGCAGCCCCCGCCAGCCCAGCTTAGCACAAAGACCGGAAGCGAATGGGTCCAGCTAGCAATCTGCCCCCAACAAGCGACAAAATAACGCAACCATTCTCCTATCCATGTGCTGTGACCTGTACAGTCACAGCGTGCACAAACAACAAGGTGACATGAGACACAGCGATCTTTTAACAGTATACATTTTGGGAACTATATTCTATGAAAACGAAGCACTGCCACTTGGGCGGAGTGATTTGCTCGCAGCACCCGAGAAGCCCCTGGTGAGGAGCAGAGAGTTCGGTCAGAGTTGTGCAAATCACTCCGCCCAAGTATCAGTGCTTCATCTTCTGGGAATGTGGTTCCCAGTATGTATACTGTTAAAAGATTGCTGTGTCTTATATGACCTTGTTATTTGTACACGGTGTGACTATACAAATCACAACACATAAATAGGAAAATGTTCGCATGATTTTGTCACTTATTGGGTGGGAGCAGTTTGCTAGCTGGAGCCATTCACTTCCAGACTTTGTGCTAAGCTAAGCTAGCGGGGGCCGCGTCAGACAGAGTTACAGCACGCACGGAGATGAGAAAGGTATGTATGGACTTATCTAACTCTGGGGGATACCGTGAATAAGCTAAATTCCCAAAATCTGGGCGTGTTCCTTTAAGTAATGCTTAAAAAAACTCTTTGCTAAAAAAAACGCTGTCCAAAGTGCTGAAACGTGAGGAGAGCCGTTTGTAAATTCTTTATCTCCTGTTTGTTACAAATAACGTATTTTTAGAGTACAAACCTTATCTTACATACTTGTAAATTATTTTTTGATGGTATTGGATAGCCATACATTTAAAGCAATTACAAGCCTGCTTTTTTACTTCCATGACTAAAAGAAAACGGGCTTTAAAGGTTTTAATAATAAAAAAAAAACAATTTCAATACAAGTGAAAAACAACACAATTATTTAACATTAATCTTAAACTGGGGATCTTCTCCCTCCGCTTGGTTTTTCAGTTTACAAAGTCCGTCATCTAAATAGGGATTAGACATAGCGCCAGCGCAACTTGTTTTTAAAGGGGATGAGAGCTGAGACTCTCATTGGTTTACTGCACGTTACGCCCAAAATACTCCCATTACAATGGGACCAACCCTTTTCGACCATGCGCTCGGCGCACAAACCATTTTTCCCGTCGTTAAATTAGCAAAAGTGGATTCGGATACGCCCATTTACACGTTGCGCTGTGCGCTTTAGACAATGCGCTTAGATCGTTAAAATAGGGCCCTTCGAGCTTTGTGACATGGTGCATTATCCTGCTGGAAGTAGCCATCAGAGAATGGGTACATGGTGGTCATAAAGGGATGGGCATGGTCAGAAACAATGCTCAGGTTGGCCGTGGCATTTAAACGATGCCCAATTGGCACTAAGGGGCCTAAAGTGTGCCAAGAAAACATCCCCCACACCATTATACCACCACCACCAGCCTGCACATTGGTAACAAGGCATGATGGATCCATGTTCTCATTCTGTTTGTGCCATATTCTGACTCTACCATCTGAATGTCTCAACAGAAATTGAGACTCATTAGACCAGGCAACATTTTTCCAGTCTTCAACTTTTCACTTTTGGTGAGCTCGTGCAAATTGTAGCCTCTTTTTCCCATTTGTAGTGGAGACTAGTGTGGTCTTCTGCTGTTGTAGCCTATCCGCCTCAAGGTTGTGCGTGTTGTGGCTTCACAAATGCTTTGCTGCATACCTCGGTTGTAACGAGTGGTTATTTCGGTCACAGTTGCTCTTCTATCAGCTTGAATCAGTCGGCCCATTGTCCTCTGACCTCTACCATCAACAAGGCATTTTGGCCCACAGGACTGCCGCATACTGGAGGTTTTTCCCTTTTCACACCATTCTTTGTAAACCCTAGAAATGGTTGTGTGTGAAAATCCCAGTAACTGAGCAGATTGTGAAATACTCAGTCTGGCACCAACAACCATGCCACGCTCAAAATTGCTTAAATCACCTTTCTTTCCAATTCTGACATTCAGTTTGGAGTTCAGGAGATTGTCTTGCCAAGGACCACACCCCTAAATGCATTGAAGCAACTGCCATGTGATTGGTTGATTACATAATTGGATTAATGAGAAATTGAACAGGTGTTCCTAATAATCCTTTAGGTGAGTGTATATTCTGTTGTGTACAAAGACCATACATAATGTTATGTTTCATTACCTTCGAATGAGCCGTTTTTATCTACATACCTTCGGATCCCCTCACGTGGAAGTTGCCATCTTGCACCGCCATGTTTGTACAGTAGCCATAAATAGACAAAGTGCTCTACAGTGTGCGTTTTTTCACTATGTTTTCACAGACGACGACATTTGTCCTGTAGAGGCTACTGTAGCTTCTTTATGTGTCTCGAAAAGGAAGGTGTGAACTGAGCACCTTTAAAATGAGAAAATTTTAGTTGAAAAAATATTTTTTTTAGGCTATACCAATTGACATAATTTTTTGATCCAACTTTTTGCAGTGTATGCTCTCTTCTTTCATTTCTCAGTAACACACACACACACACACACACACAAAACTTCCCCATTTCAAATCTACTATTTAACTCTGTTATAGTTACACATTTACTCAAGCACTCCACTTGTATTTATACACAAATCCTTTAAACAGGCCTTTTTAACTGATGTTTAACAAAATAATGAGACTTCTGTGCGCCTCCATTTTGAGGTTATTATAGAACAGATGGACAGGGCTCTTATTTATTCAATAAATTATAGGGAAGAAAATGGATTCCCCTAAAATCTTGAATTTCTGCCATGCTGCCACAGCAGCTTTTCAGATTTAGTGCATCTAATAGAGGATTAGGCAACACAATGTTAACAATAGAAAAACAGAATAATCAGATAATCACATAAAAAGAGCAAAGCCACTAATTGAGCAGCAAATCAATCACTTATTCACACAAACTTGAAGGGAACATTGAAATAACACAATACAGATGGCAAAAGGAGCTAAACTCGCAATGTACCACAACATTGTGTAGGCTGAATTATTACAGTAACACACTTCTGCCTGTTGAGTTTTTTTATTTTCAACAGTCCTCCTGATGATTCATTAACTAGGACAACATGAACCAAACTGTAACTGATAACTGATTCCTTTAAATGTGCTTCTTTTCTAATGGGCTCAAACTCTCAGATTTCTGTCAGTTCTTGCATACTATATGGGAGCAAAGAGGACAATTTCTCTGTTGTAAAACTGTCATAGTGATCTTTATTTAAAATGGCTTTCACTCAACACTATGATTAGTTTTTTCGTCTAGTTTCAGTCAGACAGGGCTGACATTACAAAACATGTCTAGAGGCTACAATGTATGTATATGCAAGAGATGTGTAAATGTTCTCCTCAATTTATTACTATATGTCTTAATGTTTTGACAATGAGTGAGCGAGCTGTAATGTGAATTAGTAAATCAGATTTCCTCTTTATTTAATTATGAATTTGATAAAGAATACTAAATATTTTCCTCTTTTAAAACCACAAATGGCGAAAGTATATGTTTGATTGAAATATTTATCACTATTGGAACTTTCCCATATATCATGTTTTATTTGGAACCATTTTAACATTTGGAACAGTGAAATATCAACAAACGACCATCTAAAATGTTCAATTTGTGTTTAAAAGAATGCAAACGGACAAAAAGTATTTTAAACACACTGTCATTCAGTTTGAAGACTGTAAATGAACAAATCCGGCCAGTGGGGGTAGATGGTTTCAGGTGACCAAAACGTATATTTGTTTAAGGTGGAGAGAAACATTAGAGAAACAGGGGCTGACGGGACAAATATCTTGAAGCTAAAATGCTAAGGGGCTCAGAAAGACACATACACACACTGAGTTAAAAATGAGAAATACAATCCACTTCATTTCTATAGCACATTTTGTCAACAAGAAACAGCCTCCATTCAAACAATAAAAAGTAGTAAAGTAAGACACACAAGTAAAAAGTACAATCATTAAAATAAATAAATAAAACAAAACAATACATGACATAGGACTACATAACTCACGCAGTGTTAAAAGCCAAGAAATAAAAGTGGGTCTTAAGACTAGACTTAAAACATTTAACTGTGGGGGCCGCTCTGAATAGGGGAGGCAGAGCGTTCCACAGTCTGGGGCCGACCACAGAAAAGGCCCGGTCCCCCCATGGTTTTAAGTCTGGTCATAGGAACCACAAGCTGGAGCTGGCCATCAGACCTCAATGAACGCGGCGGTGTAATAGTGACTAGTAACAGTGCAGGCGAGCCACACAAACCTTCATATTTAGTTCCATCATTCCAAACTTACTGTTTTATATTTCATGTAAGAAACTGACAGATGAAGATCTCAGGAGTGTTTGTTATCTGCAGAGCGTGAGAGAAAAGAGGATGTGAGGGATTACGAATCTAAGAGCCAAAACTGCAAGCTCATTTGAGAACAGACAGATGCTGCAGCATTAAAACTCATATGTTCGGAAAATTGTTAAAATATGTACCCTGACTGTCACCGGGGCAGTACCCTTTAAATAGGTCATGATGTACCATATAGATATGCATGCATTTGGTACTAATATGTACTGTACCTCTGAGAAATGAACTCCATAGGTGCAAATCTGTACTTTTTGAAAGTGTACAGCAACTCTAATCTCAGCTGGAGTACATATTTTGACATTTTTCAGACAGTGTATGCAAAAACATGGACAGTAAATTTGTTCCAGAAAAGGATGGAAGCTGCTTTTGCCTTTAGAATTCTAAACAGGCAAAGTCTTAAGGAGCAGAAATATCTCACATTTTTGACATCTCACAGTGATAAAACAATATTATTGAAGATTCCGGTAGAAGATTCCGGTAGAAAATTCCTTGTTGCACTTAAATATTTGTTTAAACAATTTATTCATTGTAACTTTTTGACTAGTTAGAAGTTAGAAGTTGCTATAAATTATAAAAATAAAGTTGTAATAACATAAGTTTATTCAACTTTATTTTATTATTTATTCCAATTCCTCACTAGTCAAGAAAGTTGAAAATACGTATTTATTCAAAATTTAAGCAAAACAAGGAATTTGTACAGTGTATAAACTTAAATGTTTCTCATTAAATACATACAAAAGTTGATTATTTAAGCCATAAGACCTACAAACCTTTTATAGCTTCATATATTTAATGAATTTAAAGAGCACCTATTGTCCGATTCACGTTTTTTTTTTTCATTTCCTTTGGTGTGTAAGTGTACATGTTAACGATATGCAAAAGGTACAAACCCCAAAGTAAATAATGATGCGAGTTATCGTCTCCAGCGTAATTCTCAATTCCTCCCGCTTCGGGCTCTAAGTTAAAGGAATAGTCTACTCATTTTCAACATCAAAATATGTCACTACCCCAACCAAGAATTGTTGACACATCCCTCCACCATCTGTGCGCGTGCACGCAAGCACCGGAGCGCGCCGCGACGCCTCGACAGCATTTAGCTTAGCCCCATTCATTCAATGGTACCATTTAGAGATAAAGTTAGAAGTGACCAAACACATCAACGTTTTTCCTATTTAAGACGAGCAGTTATACGAGCAAGCTTGGTGGCACAAAACAAAACGCAGCGCTTTTCTAAGAGGATTAAAAGAGGAACTATATTTTATGGCGTAATAGCACTTTTGGGAGTACTTCGACTCGGCGCAGTAACACCCTCCCTCTCCCATTATGAGAGTGAGCTCCAGCGCTTACGTGCACACACACAAATGATAGAGGGATGTATCAACAATTCTTAGTTAAGGTAATAACATATTTTAATATTGAAAATGAGTAGACTATTCCTTTAACTGTAAGTTAACGCCTATAAGTAAAATCCTGTTAGCATTGCATTGTGAGCGAATCTTTCAAACATGGTAAGGAGCTTCACATTTCCGGCTGACGTCAGAGGTATTCAGGCCAATCACAGTGTACAGATTACCTGGCCAATCAGGGAAATCCGTGCGTTTCAGGAAGAGAGTGAAATCTGGAGCTACAAAAATGTATGGTATTTAGAAAATAATGCGTTTCTTTAACCATAAACACGCGAACAAATGATATTATACCAACTACACAAAATAACGTTGTTTTTAGCAATGAAATAGGTGCTCTACATCACATCTCATGAGCTATGAAAGAGCAACTTTAAAAAATGAATAGTTATCCTTCGTGAGAATATTACAACCAATCACCTTGGCGAAAGAACAGGGTACCTGATAAATGAGATTTATGTTCAGACTGTATGCAATTATGTAAATATAATAAACTACTCATAAAATCCCGATCCAGACCCTATGGGCAAAATATTCTCATTTCAGTCTGTTTCAATTTCAAGTGACTTACTCAAGCGTTTGCAACTTGTATTTGCATATTTCCAACTATTTGAAAAGGGCACGTCATGAAAATTGAGTGTATATTAAAAAAAATATATAAATACTTAAGTTGTTGTGAGTTATACACACACACAGAGAACCACACTAACAAACTCAAAAAAAAAAAAAAAAAAATTCAAGGGGCAATGGGGAGTTATCCTCTGCCTTCAGCTTCAGTCTACGAGAACTCACATGATATTCATGCACACAAACGCACATATAAATCATTCAGAATGGGAGGAGCCTCAGGTCAACATCCCGGAATGCAACAATAAGCACCAGTGTTTCTCCAGCTATGCCACAACAGGGGTTGAAACGCCAAAGGCCTGACTGACTGTTGTGGTGTACAGAGAATCCAAAATACCTATAAGCTCTCTAAATTCCCAAAAACAAAAAATCACACATATTCTGAGAATACTTTATAAAAGGATTATTATTTGTTTTTTATGATTGCGGTATTTTACGTGATACATGCAATATTCCTACAGTATGAATACTGCAAGCTAGCACAGATAAGATAAGTCAACTGAGCATCTGCTATATTGTTTGAGCGTCTACAAGGGTCACTGACTCATCTGCTATAGCTTCATCTGTAAAGATTACAGAAAGGATGGAAAGAATGTATTGAAAGTGAAAGAAGACCTGATGAAAGCCCTTTTCAAGCCCAACACTTTATTCACTGTCACTAAGTGCTTACTTTACATTTGAAGTTACCTGATATATGTGCTGTTGTGATTTGCTATGGTTAGAAGGCATCTACAAAATAAAACCACATGTAAAAACTAACATAAAATGTCATTGGTCATACTAAACACTTGAATGAGATTGGAAAAAAGAAGGCACATGGTGTTTGTTTAAGCGAAAACCCCTATGGAAGCTTGCCTCATAGAAAATACATAGCCTACATATGTCATAGCGTCACTTACATGTTATTTATGTTTTTGCACATTTAAAGGAACATTATGTAGCATTGTGGCCAAGACTGGTATTGCAATCACAAAACTTGTGGCTAAAACTGGTACTGCAATCACACAACTGGTGGCCAATACACAAAATGACAACAAAAACATCAGTTGAGGGCTGCAACTCCACTTTTCAAATGACAATATCCTGGCCAGACCACTGTTGTCAGTGATATAAATATTTAAAATGAAAATGATTTCTAGTGATATAGCAGGGCCATTTTATGATTAATTGATATAAATGTCTTACATACTGTTCCTTTAAGAATAATAATAACTCCCAACTCCAAAGTAAATAAACCGTTTTTCTTTAGCATTTTTATGTATATGTGAGGGTCCGCGCACAGTGCCTGTGAAGCAATTTACGTCATCAGAATAGTGCACAAGTACTGTACATTCAACGCTATCTCACAAAAATTCATACATATTTTACGATTTGGCTAATTTGTATTAATTCGACCACATTTGTAAGTTTTTGTATGATTTGCCTTGACCCCTGTGACGTTGGAGTTAGGTTCGGGGTTAAGTTTTGTTGTTGTTCTTTTCATGAGAATCGTACGTTTTGGCACGATTAACTTCGTATTAATAAAATATGCAAACATTTTCGTGAGATCAGGCTGGTACATTCACTGCCAGATTTTTTACTCTGCGTACATCATACGTGTAGGTCGTGCATGCGTGTACAGGAGTATGCACTATGTAGGCCACAAGAAGAATTGCAAATTGTCACAATGCATGTGTCGAAAGTCTGCGCAAGTGTGTGAGTCAAATGAACTATACTTTGCAAAGCTGTGCATTCGACTGTGCACGTGCACTTGCGTAAAAAATGGACTATAGACGGATTTTATCTGACACATGTGTGGTGACCCGATACACATCTGGTCCGAACTTTACTTCTAAACTGAACTCTTGAACAAATACCTCGTTGAAAATAACAAATGTTTTGGTTTCCTAAGTAATACATGTAAGGCCCGGGGTGGGTAATCGGGAGAACCAGGAGAATTCCCGGTGGGCCGCTTAACTTTTGGGCCGGTCAAGTTGTTTGTCATGTTAGTGAGTCTATCTCATTTAAATAACACTACACACATTCGCATTCTGAGGATGGGTGGGAGGAAGAGGCCACGAGGGTCTGAAAACGGCATCGGAGGATTCTGCCAAATGTGCCAAGCTTAGCGATTGATTTTTAAGAGGACAAACACAAGTGGCAACAGGTAAAGAGAGATAGGCCTATGATTAGCATTAGCAATGTAATTATTCGGCTAATTCTGTTGTCAACCTATTCGCAAGCAAAATATACAATTTAATTAAAAGCCTTTTGTGGATCACCCAATTACGAAGGAGGATTAGAACCAAGCTAAAATAAAAAAATAAAACCATCTCGAGATTAAAGTCATTAAAATGCGAGAATAAAGTCATTATTTAACAAAAAAAGTCAGAATAAATATAATTTAGAGAATAAACTTGTTATTTAACGAGAATAAAGTTGTTATTTAACGAGAATAAAGTAATTATTTAACGAGAATAAAGTCCTAAAATTTCGAGAATGAAGTCAATATATTCAGTTTAGGCTTATTCTTTACGTTGTTTACTGTATTAAGACACTTATATAAATACACTAAATTCACTACACACAATATATTATTAATAAGCATGTACGGTCAAGCAGAAAAGCCCAGAATGTGCTCGTTTTCATTGAAGGAAATAAACGGTGCCCTTTAGTGGTTTGTGTTCTTATTCTGGGATCTTCTGCTTGCCTTTTATTCATAAAATGTTTGCTGAATATGGTGTTTTAATATACTGTGTAGATGCATTAAGCCACATTCAATGTTGTCGTTTAGTGTTTTATAAAGGTCTGCACTTAACGTAAAGCTTTTATATTGTTGCTTTAATGAGAACACGCCTAAAGTGAAACATAGCCTACTCGTGGCATTTATCTGAATTGTTAGTTCACAAAGCCGCAGAGTCTTTCCATTCCTTCCTCGGCCATACAATTACTTTCATTTAGGTGCACCTCCATGTGCGTATACTTACTACCCAATTAACAAAACCCATTATTCATCATGATATTCTGTTCATTGCATGTCTGTTTTATTTAGGTGTGCCCCGAATTTTGTTCGTTTACATTATCTCCCCCCATATTGCCTTTTATATGAGGTAGATTCCTTAAATTGCCTTTCTGAGCGCATCTCCCTCATATTGTTTTATTAATAAGACAGGTACTGTAAAAAAAATTCCGTAGAAATTACAATGTTATTGCAGCTGGGTTGCCGGTAATCCACCGCAGATCCAAACTGATGCTATCCACTGGCAAGAGTTTGTTCAAAGTTAAATAAATTTCAAACATCAACAAGTTTTTCTCTTTACAGAATAAAACTATACAACAACAGCCTCATGCAAAGCATTCTGGGAACCAGAAATCATCATCAAACTTTTTCTGTTTTTTGCTTCAGATTTTGTTTCCCAGAATGTTTTGCTTAATGCTGTAATTTTTGTTTTACTCTGTAAAGACAAAGACTTGTAAATGTTTTAATGTTCATTTAAGTTTGAACAAAATGTTGCCAGTAAAAAATATAAATTTAAATCTACAGTAAGTTACCGGCAACCCAGCTGCAATTTCTATGGAATTTTTTTACATTGTAATTTATCTGCTTTGCAGATCTGCTTGTTCACATCACTCCAAACACGTTAAGGTAAAAATATGACATTATTATCAAAATATTACAACTTTATTCTTGTTAAATAACGACTTTATTCTCGTTAAATAATGACTTTATTCTCGAAATTATATTTATTCTGACTTTTTTCTTGTTAAATAATATCCTCACATTTTAATGACTTTAATCTCGAGATGGTTTTATTTTATTTTTTTTAGCTTGGCCCTAATCCTCCTTTGTACCCAATACATGGCGATTCATAGACTTTGCAAATATTATGTAATTTAATATTGATAACAAAACTCAAGCTTGATCTGTATATGCAGTAAAATTACTTTGTATTATTATTTTATTTTAATTACGATTTATTTGGTGAATAAGTGTATTATTATTTAATTTTTATTTAACCTTTACATTATTGGTTGAAACATGGTATTAATAAAAACTACACAATAGTAAAAACTGAACTGTTGCTTCATTTATCCAATTTGGCAAAAGTGCTAATTTGGAATTACACCATGGAATATGTGGGCCGGTCTTGGGCCTAAAACTCCCGGGATGAAAAGTGGCCCCACTCCCGCCCTGCTATGTTGTTTTTTGTTTGTTATATAAATAAAGTACTGTGTTGTTGTTCTTAGCAGAGTTTACGGAAGTTACGTGTTGACCACGAAAGCCGCTTGTTTATGTTGTTAGTGCTGAAACCGTCTATACCCATGTCTTTACTGACTGTTTCATAATGAATATTTGACACACATATTAACAGCTTAAACGACTGTGTCATATTATTGTATAGGTATAAAAACACGTTCTCCACTTGATGTTTGCACATGTAGTTTACAGCATGTCTCAAACAAATAGTCTTAATCAGAAAATATACATATATAAACAATTGTATTTGTTCATACTGTATATTGCTTTAAGATATGGGAGTTGCCGCGTAAAGAACAATATGTATGTTTGAATTTAAAGTACCAGAGGGAAGGGAGGGGGACATGGCCAACAGAATTAGACAGTATTCCCCAGGACGTTAACTGTAACTTCATAACATTTAATGTGATTGATATAAGGAATTTGCACAATACACAGTACAAATTAATGCAGAAAGAGAAGAGTTTGTTCTGCAGGGTGTCAGTCTTGATGAGACGTTAACCTCATGGAAGGTCAGTTGGTGTTGAACAATTGACTCTTTGACATAAAATAGTTCATGTCAGAATTGATGACATAAAATAATAGTAGATGCTTTGAATTTTCAGCTGTCCCACTTGGAAGGCCCATAGCTTTTCCAAAAAAAAGGAAAGTTGGAAAGTACCTTGTAAGAACATTTTAAGAAATTAAACATAACGTGTCTCATTTCCAGCATAGACATTAAAAATAAACAAATTGTATGACTTTTGTTAGGCTTTTTTTCTGTTAACATTAATCTCGACAAATGAAAAATACTTGATAAATGTCAAGAAAAAGAGTTCATTGTGGTTGTTATTTTGCTCTTAGTGTATTTGGGTCATAAACATAGTTTTTATAAAAAATACCTTTTTGATACAGAACTGAATTGTTTTACGCCCCCTGTATGTATCTGCATGTGAAAGAGAGAGACTATTTGTTTCCAGACTTATACTTTGCCTTTAGCACATATTCACATGATAGAGAAAGTCAGATTTTTGTCATGAGACCCAATAGTCATTTTATTGCCTCTTTACCTACTTTGTAGCTACATTACAGCAAAAAGAAAAAAAAAACAGGATAATTGTGCATACATATATGACCAGGCACCAGGTAAAACTTCTGTCATCTTTTCTCCCTTTTTCCCAAAATGCGATAAACGCCACTCCTCCTTTTTTACAGAACGCAATAAATCCGCTCCAGAAATTACAGCGCACCATTCACGCAATGTAAACAAACAATGGCGGTGCGCTGAGTACACAGAGTCCTATTTTTTCTCATCTACTTTGTACTTTGTGATCAACAAACAAAACAAAATAATACTTAAATAGCAACCTGTGATGGTTTTCTGTGACGGGAAAGAAACGTAAGCCATCAACATCTAATAATTTACGCAGAGGCACTCGGGAGACGGGTGCTTGTTCTCCCGACAGCATCAAGCTTCTCATGCTAACACATTGACCCCAGAGAGCTTACAAAAAACCTTTCCATTATTTTACTCAAAGTCAACGCAAATCGAACAGGACCAAAACATTTTACAGCTGACCGCTGTGAAAAATGTTAAACGACGACGTCAAGTATAACCGCAGCAATGACAGTGTTCTTAATATGACAAAGTAAGTGTTTTTATTAATGTCATTAATGTTTATTTTTTTAATCAGTGTGTACAACTGTTCAACTAAATGAATATAAAATGGCAAAGATGAATGCACATTTGATTGAATAGATTTATAGCATTTTGAAAAAACTGTCATGGATTTATTGCATTTTGTCTTTGAAAATCAAGTTATGGATTTGAATTGTTTATGTTTTTATAACCTAAAGATGCTATGTGAAAGTTTGTAACAGAAAATAGTGGTTTTCATCTTGTCACTTTCTTGGTATAGAAATCACGTTTTTACCGAAATTTGTCAAAATGGATTTATTGCGTTTTGGAACCAAACTCTTCAAATATTCAGAGGTCAAAAGATCGACACAGAGTTCTTCATAAAGTCATCTTATTGCTTTAGTTTGCAAGGTTTGCAATGCGAATTGTTTGCTATTATGCAATATAATGCAATATAAACCACTGACGCTACTTTTACTTGCGTGTCATGTTTTATATGGTTTGAGATTTGGTTGGGTTTAGGGTGGGTTTAGGTGCCCCAAAATATCTTTAAAACCATAAATATTTTGCAAATGCAGAAAATTAAATGCATCTTATCTGACACATAAGGTAAACATCCTTGAAACGTAACCACAGGTTGTAATACGCTGCTGGCCACTAGAGGGCGCATATCCCTAAAACGTTACTGTACAGTGTAATAAGCTGCTTGCACAAACAAACTATGAGGTTATTATTTTTGTTAGACAGTCTGTTATATCAATCAACAGACAGGGCTGTGTATTCTTTGCTCATTGCACGTCTACACACCAGAAGCAAATTTAACTATTTGCGCAAATAGATTACATATGAGATGCTTTGTGTTTGGTGAGTACGCAGCATAAAAACAATCAGCATCATGTGATAACTGGTTTTATTCAAATCAGTCTTACTCATTATGACTCAATCAAGTTGACCTCATTCGGTTACTCCCTTATTTTGAAAGGTAGATCAGTGTACCGTACAAATCATTCCTCCAGGTAAGAACTGTCTGTTACCACTTTAATAGACCAGGTGCCTGCTGAAACATTTCTTACCTGCCAACCATGTGATTTGTGGCAAGCTGTGGATACATATGACAGAATAAATATTTTTTTTTATAAACTAACAGGGTAAAAAGCAGCTATTATGTAATGTTGTGAAAACTAAATATGATATATCAGTGAATATTTAATGATTAAAGTCTTATCTTACAAATATCTGCTTTAAATGTATTCAAAGTTTTAAATTAAAACAAAAAATGTAAAAGCTGAACTATAATATAGTCTTTTGTTATGTTAGGTTTATAACCTCTTTTGATATGGTTACAAATCTGTTTCTGTCAAAATACCACTGCGTAAAACGTTGTATTATATAAAGAAAAAAAGGATGTGTTTTATATAACCAAAAAATAAATAAATAAATAACAAAAGCAGTAAATCAAATCATAAAGTAGATTGTCATTCATCTTTGCACCACTAAATTAGACTGTAAAAAATAGGCATTTTTATCAAATCAACATATTTTTTTATTGTTATCTTAACAATTTAAGATAAACAATATCAACTGTTCTTTATTGTCAACTTATCACAGGTCAAAAAACTTTAAATAGTAGGTTTAATTGACTTGCAAAACCAAGTTGTTTTAACTTCATGCTGCAGTTTATACAGTGTTTATAAAATGTTATATACATTTTCTAAACTGTACCATGGTACCCCAAAATACCTTTTTGTATTTACAGTTATGTATGAAGGCCTCTTTAAATTGTATATAACAGCATAGCACCAAGCTTTTTCCCGGTGCTGTGCAAGAGCTTTTTCCCGGCGTATGCTGGCCACTGTTTTCAATTTGTATTTCATTGCAGCGGTTATTGTCTGAGTGATAAATCAATCGAGGTATCACTTACAGATATGGCGTTTTAATCTGGACGCAATACCCTGTTTAAACAACAACAGCCGTCTAAGCACCAGGTCATGGAGACGGGCTGGTAATGAGAGCTGCGCTCCGGGGAGGTTGCAGGATTCAAAGACGGCCAACAACACAAAAGCCCGTCCGAACTCTCTCTGAGCCATATTCTCTGTACCGAGCCAAGCGATGCGAGGTGATGAGAGAGCAACGCTATTAAACCGAGGATTCGATTACACCTGAGAGACTGTTGGGCATCAAACAAGCTGAAAAGATTACTAATGTGATTATCCTTCACATGCATCTGCAGCCAAATTCATCATAAATTCAATTCTACCCCAATGCTTTTCGCATACAGCACAACAAACCGATATCTTATTTCACTTCATTGCTCTCCACGGATTGAATTAAATCATGTAGTCTTTGATATGTGTTACCCTTGAAAGAAAACGACAGGACTTGATATTGCATAAACAAAACATTTATTCTTGTCCGGTTTTATATTGATAAAATTGGTTGTTTTTAACCTTGGTATGAAGGAGCAAGCGGATAGTATTATGCATCATGAATAACCACTGAGATGTAAAACATACAATGAGGTTATGTTAACAAGGCCTGTTGAAATCACTTGTAATAACAACACAAATAACTCGCTAATGCTATATTCCCAGTGATGATGTCATCTTTCGGGAGGTCTGGGTTAAAAACAATGATGTGGAAATCTGACAATACAAATTGGATCTCTTTCTGGTTTATTCCCTCATTCCTGCTCACACACACCCTTCCCAACCTGTTTACACGAGTCACTTTATACTGTCACAGCTTTGTTTTTGCATATGTCCATATGCACACACTCAGGTTTGCTGGAATTTCCTCCCATTCCCTGGAAAGTAATCCTAGAAAGTGCTTTGTATTAACCCAAATAAAAAGCATTTTAAAGACTCAATAGTAAAGCGTTTTTATATAAACAGTGACTCTTGGAAGTCAAATAATATCATTGAGTTTAAACTAGATTTTTTTCATTCTTAGGGTTACCCATGCAGTTCAAATTTTGGTTGTTAATTTTGCATGACTGATATATGCAAAATGGCTGAAATAACATGAAAGTTTAGGAACAGGTTGGTTCCGGTTGGTCAGTGTAGTATTTGTACCGCCTCTCCTCCTTCGTGATTGGACAGCTGGATAAAAGTGACTACCAAATGCCATGTTTTGTTAGATAAGAAATATTATGACCAGATTAACAATTGTATTCAAAATATCTTCTAATGTAACATTTTTAAATGTATAAGATTCTAAATTAATATGCATATTTGTTTTGGAACATAATACATTTTTTAATTAATAGGAGCTGTATGTAGATTTTGTACTGTATATAAAAAAACACTATACAGTAATATTTTTGTAGATATGTATTAAACAAGTTACCTTAACATTTCTGTTTCTCTGAAAAACAAAACCAGTTGTATACTTTTGATGTTCCACGTTCCGGGGCAGAACTTTTGTTTTTGGTTTGGTCTGTGTGATCCTGCCAATGCCAATATACCCAATAGTGTATAGTATATGCCAGTTATCATGGTTGCTTAAAGAGACCGCAGTGGACCATAAATGCCACCTCCAGTGGATTCAACCTCCAAAACAAACCGGAGATTAAGGTATAAATATCCACACAAGCAGGTTTGTAATAACAATCAACAAAAACATTGCAAACAAACATTTTAGCAGAAAAACTCGCTTCTGCATGTGTCTGGCAAACCGAGCGGGGGCAGAGAATAAACCTGCTAAATAAGTTTAGCCGCTAGAGGTCAATGTTACATACATAAAAACAGTGTTGGGAAGAGTTACTTTTAAAAGTAATGAATTACAATATTAAAGCAACACTATGTAGTTTCCATGTAAAAATGACTTACAGCTCCCCCATGTGGTTGAAAAGCGTAACAGTGCCTGGTATCAGACACAATAGCATCCAGCTGCAGCCCCGCAGACTCACCTCCGGCTAGACACCAGTGGCTGGACACCAGTGGATAGACAGTTTACGTCATTTCCGTTTCGCCGCTAATTTCCGTTTTCACCGCTGGATGAACAGCATATTTATTTTATATTTTCATCTCTGGATAGACAGCATATTTATTTTCGGTTTTCATCTCTGGATAGACAGCATATTTATTTTATATTTTTACCTATGGATAGACAGCATATTTATTTTC
Source organism: Misgurnus anguillicaudatus (assembly GCF_027580225.2). Taxonomy (NCBI): domain Eukaryota; kingdom Metazoa; phylum Chordata; class Actinopteri; order Cypriniformes; family Cobitidae; genus Misgurnus; species Misgurnus anguillicaudatus. The sequence goes on from NC_073354.2 coordinate 17,380,387, forward strand.
GGTTTTCACCAGTGGATAGACATTCTTTGCAGGCTTAATTGCACACCTCTGTTCTGTATTGTCATTTTACTGTAATGACTTAAAATATATAATATAAAATCTGTGTGCAAATTGAAATATGATCTTTATAATATCTCTTTACATAAAACAATTCTCAATAATATGCTTAATATTATAACATAAATAATTCATGCAAACTGCATTCACCAGAACCACCTTGAAAATATATATTGTTCAGATAATTTCACTATTTTTTGTGACTTAAATTCAGCCTAGATCAATGGACTATAACGTTTTGTCATTACAACAGACTTGTAAGTTACATGTTAATTGACCACAGTTTTTTTTTTTTGTAAATGTAACCAATTCTGTTTTTAAGATATACGTAGACTCACATGATCAGACAATTTACCAGACAATCCAGATCAAATTAACACTTCGTGGTTTTGCAATATTTATTGGAAATTACACACATTTTAGTAAAATTAGACAAATCTGACCATCAGAATGAAGATGTAACAGTCATGCCCGTAAGGTTGTGGGGGAAGTGCCGATTTCAAGAGAAAATAAAACATGAACCGTTCCAAATAAACTATTGCACACTGTGCACACCACACCTCATTCCTGCCCCCTAAAACTGTCTAGCTAGTTTGTGAATTTGAATTCTGACATGACCTATAAATCATCGACAGTTTATAATTTTTTCTTACCGCTGACACGTGCATGGCGCGTCAAATTTGAAAAGTGAATGACGATACGGAAATGACGTCAGCTGTCCATCCACTGGTGTCCAGCCACTGGTGTCTAGCAAGAAGTGAGTCTGCGGGGCTGCAGCTGGATGCCTCTCCAGGCAGGGGGAGGGGCGGGCTGTGTGCTCTACATTATTTAAAGGTAAAAAACTACATAGTGTTGCTTTAAGTTACTCCCGAAAAAGTAACTAATTGCGTTACTTAGTTACATTTCATGGAAAATAATGCTTATGTTACTTTTAAGTTACTTTTGCGTTACTTTTTCTTACTTGGCTGAGGCTTGATCTGTTTCAGGCCTTGCAGGTGAATTTTATGACTGAGAAGTTCTGCATTCAGAAATTGCATATATCCATCGCAAAAATGTGAAGCTCAGGCCTGCCATCTCCGTTTCTGACTGAAACTGTTCCCACTCAGGCGGCACGCATAGAGTGCATACATCTACATGAATATATTCAGTTTAATGCAGTATATTGTTTCTTTTACATCAAATTCATTAAACTGAAAACTAACTTGCATTACTTTTTATAAAAGTAACTCAAATATTAATGTGTACATTTATAAAGTAATGCATTATTTTACTCGTTATTTCAGAAAAGTAATATTATTACGTAATGCACGTCACTGGTAATGCGTTACCCCCAACACTGCATAACCTAATAGGGGGGCAATCATCGAGTTAGGGTAATTCTCTGTGCTCTGGTCCCAGCAAAACCCCATGCTGTACTTTTCTGTATGTGGGGTGAGACCTGGAGTAGGGGAGACCGGGGTTGGTTGTCACAATTTTTACTCGTGCATGAATTGCTCATCTTCAAAAAATCTTTCAGCAGTAATTCCTACATGAAATGAAACTTTGGAGTCTTGGCTTTAAATGTGTATACTTTTTACTTTTAGAATGTATTGTAACAGGAAGTAATTAACAATCAAAGACACTCTGACACAATGTGACAACCAACCCCATCACGGGGTTGGTTGTCACAGGGTATGGGGTTGGTTGTCCCTATAGAGGTTCAATAGGATTTCAGTGATAAATTGGGATCTGAAAAGATAATGTGTAATTTTTTAGTTTTTTAAGCTAGAAACTGCAAATAAGTTTTAATATGAATCCACCGCTATGATAATTGTTATTAATGCCCATAATGGGACAATGGGATTAAAGTGGGTGATCAGTTACTTGAATAGGCTTTATGCCCAGCTGCACTATGAACTTCAGCCAGCTCCTTGTTTCCTGTCTGCCATTATTGGACAAACTGATTAATCCAGGTGTGTCTGATTATTGTTGTTGTGACTTCTGAGGTCAGGCACACCTGGATTAATCAGTTTGTCCAATAATGGCAGACAGGAAACAAGAAGCTGGCTGAAGTTCAGGAAGTAGTGCAGCTGGGCATAAAGCCTATTGTCTAGTGTGTTGAGAAATAAAATGAAATAATTTTTAGTGTTAAAACCTCTTTATTTAATGCTTTATTTTTTTTTAACAGCAAACAAAAACAAACAAACAGACAAACAGTCTTAAAAGGTCTACATGTCCAATATTCTTATGTGACAACCAACCCCGCAAGCTATGTGACAACCATCCCCGACTGACTTCTTGACGAACATGATAAGCTAGCTGCCACATGGCTTAAACTTGATCGCTAAAAGATGACTCAAAATAAAGCTACTACTTTTAGCTTTTTAATGAGTGTTTTGTTTTTGAATGACTAATATCCTACAAGATCTCAACACAAAAACAACACCAACATGAAAATTTACTCTGACCCATAAAAATAAAAAATTGTCTCCTAACCTCAATGTTTTGTATCTGCTCGGCAAAATTTCAAGTGCAAATGAGTAAGCTATCAAAGGCTAACAAATTGATATCAAAATTGTACCACAGCGCCATTTAGTATGTCTGGAATAAGCAGTGTGACAACCAACCCATGAGACAACCAGCCCCGGTCTCCCCTACATAGTCAACAGGTCAGCACCACTGTTATATAACCAGGGCTGAAAATGGTATAGATTCACTGTAGTTTGGAGTGGGGGGGTTAAATTACTTCTATAAGGGTTTAAAATTACTAATAATACAAAAAAGTTATGTTTCTTCCTGACAATGTTTTCTTGAGAATTTAAGTCACACAAACATAAATTTTAACTTAAAACGATAAATTTGTCCTCAGGTTAAAGAAAACATTTGTAGAGTGTGAAAATTAAAAGTTACTGGACATTTTAAATACATACAGCGCCTCTGTGACTGTGAAGTTTCATGTGACAAGCTTGATGATGCATTATAAAATAAAACTTGCAATAAAAAACTCATAATAGGGAGCCAATTTATATTAAGTATTTAAATATAATTTATTTTCAATTCCAATCCACATTTTAAAAAATTTAAACCGTTTGAGGTGGAACTCCCCAGACTTCATCCCCCGCATCTCCCATATAACTAAATATAAAAACACAGGTTTATCCAGGAAGGCCAAAGTAAACATTATGACCATAATGCTATTGTGTTCTAGTAATTAACCATGTCATTATGTCTGTAGTTAAGATTACACATTCAATAGTTCGCCAGCGCATTCAGATCTTAATGATTAATGGTAAACAAACTTGGCTTGCTGTCCTCGCAGGGAGCTCTGAACCTGAGGCCGGGGCTCGAGTCCCAAATTTTAACGCCCCAACCCAACCCCCTGCAACAGAACTGCACAGAGGAAGAAAAAGAGCAGTGAAGGAGGATATGACTAGGCCCGAATAGACCGGAGACACTGTAAATGTACTCAACAACTGTTTGCACAATAAAACAGCCATAAAAATTGCAGTAATAAACAAGCAATGATAATAATAACATGCATTACAAAATTCTGTTGGTCAAGGTAAAAAACTAAATTTTTGAAATTAAGGATATTCCTTATGACCCCGCAGTGATGTTTTATAAACACCTTAAAAAGTATATAGTGCTCAATACTTTCAAAAAGATCACACCCTTAAATAACAACTTAAAGCACCTTTAATATTACTTACTAGGCTACTACCCCTTTAAGAGACACAAAACCCCCAACACCCTTTTCTTTATCTTTTCTAATCCACGTATTTGCATATCCTGTAGTTGTAGAACTAGAACCACACTCAATGTTTAACTTTGGTATCACAAGGTAATACAAAGGCGGTGCCACTGGAATTTCAGCTTTAACTGTATTTAAACAAACTAGCCCTTAAAAAGAACAGATAAACACATATAAACCTTCATAATCGTCATGGTTTTCATATTTACTATACTGTACACTCCACAATAAAATCTTTCAGAGACCACATGTTTCGATTTTATGCAAAACATGATTTGGTAAATATGAGTTTTACAAATATGATTTACAATTTTGTCAACATGACTGCATGTACTTACAATATTGCCAAGGCATTTACATACAGCATACAATAACACAATAGTAACAAACTATAATAGAACAGTGTTAACAATTTAAAATTGACTTTTAAAAATAAACATTTGAAGTATATAAATTTACATTTTGAAATATAGAATTATAGGGCTGCGGTTTGTTTGTGAGGGTATGAAGCTGATAAATTATTTTATGCTGCCTCTGAAGAGCTGTGAAACTGGGCCTTGAGCTTTGATATTTTGTCAGTGTTTCTCTCACCTCTTTATATTTATCACAGTGAAGGGCAGGGCCGTGCACATGGGGCCTGCAGACATCAAAATGCAGACATCAAATAGACATCTCCGAGATGTATGTGTGCTATCAGAACAACAAAATATTCACATTCTTTGAATTACAATGCTTGTCTTATCAAATTAAAATAACCAATCATAAATATCATAAAAAGACAAAAAATAAAAAACAATGCCTTCACAAAAAAGAAGACAAGAGTGGAAAGGGAGGCTGCTAAAGACAGTAAAACACTGCAAACATGGATTCAAAGCAAGCCAGCAGGTAAATCTTGTAGAATATTTAGCAGTTAATTCTTGTTATTAAGTACGTTATAATCACTTGTCTAAGTTGCTACTAGAAGTTATAATAATAATCATATTTTATTAAAACTATATTAATAGTACCACCCCCCTTTTTTTGGTTTGGGCCACTTCCCCTCAACATGTCTGTGCACGGCCCCCCTGGTCTTAATTCACTTTGACATCTGCCCAACATTGGGTATTGAGGTGAAAATCCAACGTTGGCCTGATGTCAAAATCAGACGTTGATCCGATGTCAAGACCAAATTTTGGCCAACGTCAAAATCCACGTTTATTCCACGTCAAAATCCAATGTTGGTCTGACGTCAAAATCCAACGTTGGTCCAATATCAAACTCCAATGCTGATCCATCGTCAGGATCCAACATTGATCTGATGTCAAAATCCAACGTTGATCCGACATCAAGATCCAACGTTGGTCCGACGTCAAAACCCAGCGCTGATCCGACGTCAGGATCCAACGTCGATCCGACGTCGATCCGACGTCAAGATCCAACGTTGATCCAATGTCAAAATCCAGCGCTGATCCGACATCAGGATCCAATCTCGATCCGATGTCAAAATCCAACGTCAATCCGACATCAGGATCCAACGTTTATCTGATGTCAAAATCCAACGTTTATCCAACGTCAAAATCCAACGTTTATTCAAAGTCAAAATCCAATGTTGATCTGATGTCAAGACCCAATGTTGATCCGACGTCAAGATCCAACATTGATCCGACATCAAGATCCAACGTTTATCCAACGTCAAAATCCACGTTGGTCTGACGTCAAAATCCAACGTTGGTCCAATATCAAACTCCAATGCTGATCCATCTTCAGGATCCAACATTGATCTGATGTCAAAATCCAACGTTGATCCGACATCAAGATCCAACGTTGGTCCGACGTCAAAATCCAGCGCTGTTCCGACGTCAGGATCCAACGTCGATCCGACGTCAAGATCCAACGTTGATCCAATGTCAAAATCCAGCGCTGATCCGACATCAGGATCCAATCTCGATCCGACGTCAAAATCCAACGTCAATCCGACATCAGGATCCAACCTTAATCTGATGTCAAAATCCAACGTTTATCCGACGCCAAAATCCAACGTTTATTCGAAGTCAAAATCCAATGTTGATCTGATGTCAAGACCCAATGTTGATCCGACGTCAAAATCCAACGTTGATCCGACATCAGGATCCAACGTTTAACTAACGTCAAAATCCAACGTTGATCCATCATTGATCCGACGTCAAAATCCAACGTTGGTCTGACGTCAAAATCCAACGTTGGTCTAATATCAAACTCCAATGCTGATCCATCGTCGGGATCCAACATTGATCTGATGTCAAAATCCAACGTTGATCCGACATCAAGATCCAACATTGGTCCGACGTCAAAATCCAGCACTGATCCGACGTCAGGATCCAACGTCGATCCGACGTCAAGATCCAACGTTGATCCAATGTCAAAATCCAGCGCTGATCCGACATCAGGATCCAATCTCAATCCGACATCAAAATCCAACGTCAATCCGACATCAGGATCCAACGTTTATTCGAAGTCAAAATCCAACGTTGATCAGACGTCAAAATCTACCATTGATCTGAATTGAAAATCCAACGTTGATCTGACGTCAAAAATTCAACGTTGAGCTGACGTCAAAAATTCAATGTTGATCTGAATTCAAAATCGAACTTCGATCTGATGGCAAAATCCTACACAAGTGGATACAGCAAACTGACAAGATAAATGTTTTTCCAGTATAAGTCTGTGGACATTTATTATGAAATATTAGCATACAACCTAAAGGGTTTCTGCAGTTCAACATTGCAAACATGGATTCAAAGCTCCAGCAAGCCAGCAGGTATATAGAATATTTAGCAGTTTGTCACACTTTAATTCTTGTTATTAAGTATATTATAATCACTTGTCTTAGTTGCTACTATAATCTATAATAATAATCATATTTTATTAAAACCATATTAATAGTACCACCCCCCTTAGTGCCCCCCTTTTTTTCGGGCTACTTCCACTCAAAATGTCGGCCCTGGTGAAGGACTAAATGTTTCGACCTCACCACCACTGTCACAATGGACACAGATTTGTTCTTCTTTTGGATGCCATGTTTGTCTGTGTCTGCCTTTCTCTATTGCCAGACTGTGATCACTGATTCTTTATTTATTAAGGTTCCACCTCTGCTTTACGTCTGTAACGTTGTAACGATTTTGCAAGATCGTATTTCCCGTTTAGAGCTTGATAACACTTATTATAATTTTTTTTTTACATGCATTAGCCTATCCCAGTGATCCCTATATAAATTTGGACTTTCTTTTATAATTTAGTTTGTGTTTTTGTTCAGTCTTGAGTTTCAGAACCAGCTGACAGATGGGACTGGTTTAAGGGTCTCATTTCTTGGGTTTTAAGGGATTTATGATGTATTGTGTTGGGGAAACTTGAATTAACGTGTGTTAAGAATTTAAAGGAGCGTTTTAGGATCCTTAGGGAGTATCTATCTTGTTTAGTCCTGCATGCATGTGTTCTTCTCTGAACTCTTAAAATGTTTTTTATTTTATTTTACGGAATTCAGCATCCAGGGATTTTATTTGATGTTTGCCCCATTTGAAATAATCTGTCCGACAGTGTGGACCCGCAAGCTCACTCATTGCTTCACTCGCTCTCGCACTCTCTCCTAATAAATGATGTCATAGCGCACTCTGGTGGCACTATCATGTTACTACAATATGTATGACTCCTGTGAGGCCAAAAGAATATGCTATCATCTTTGACGCAATCCCTGATAAAATTGTACTACTATTACGAAATCCTGGATTCTATCCTGTAAATGTTGATCTTCAAACCAGTTTTTGTAGTGATAAAATGTTTATTGGGGATATTAATATATTAAAAGATAAATTCAATAATAAATATGTAAGAAATGTTTTAAAAACAAACTATTTGCCTTGTTCAACAGTGTTTTGGTCCACTAAATTTAAAGATTATAATTTGAAAAAAGTATGGTCAATAGGAAATAAGTTTTTATATAGAATTTACCCAGTCAAAGAAGTGCTTGAACGTTTCCATGTGAATGTTGAAAACTTGTGTGAAGTTTGTGGTATTGCCAAAGAATCTGTCACTCATCTTTTTTTTTTTGATTGCGTATATTCAAAAATGTTTTGGGTATATCTAACTTCATTTCTAGGTTGTTTGGAATATGTATACAAATTTATCTGTATGATGTAATTTTTTTCTTTGTACAGGACATTGTTGACTCCAAAAGTAAAATGTGCTTCCTTATAAAACTTTTTGTTTTACTTGGAAAATATCACATTCATGTGAAAAGATGGACAAAAGCTAAGCCAAATTATGAAGATTTTATAAAAGAAATAAACAATATGGTATTACACTAAATCAAGAACAAGAAAGACCCATGAAGCTTTTTGTTACTTTAAATTGTTGTAACTTACCACTGGCATTTCTTTTTCTTTTTCTTTCTTTTATTTGTTTATTTTACATTTTATGTTTATTTGGTTTCCATTTGTTGTAAGTATTTATCTATAACTCCTTGTATAATTTTTTAATTTCTGAAATAAAATTTGAGAAAAAAAAACGTTACTACAATATTCTGTCTATTTAAAGCTTTAATTTTAACGTTACAGTTTCTCGCTACATTATACATTTCTAAATAACTTAATAATATAACATATGCTGCTTATATATATATGAGAATCTGGGACATTTTGCATTATGTTTAATGACTGCTAATTGGGTGATAAATCAAAGCAATAGGCTACAATTTTATTGTCTTCATATAATTATGCCTACAAATTATCTTTTTTAATAATAAATGACAAGTTAAAAAATTTCCATTCACTAACCAAACAATAGTAATAAACTAAGGTTGTTTGTCTGGTTGTCAATTGATTTTAATTTTTTGTAAACAGATTTTGATCTCCAAAATATAAAAAAATTCAAATAAAAAGATTCTTGACCACAGAGTACATTATTCAATCTCATTTATTGAATTATAAATCTTCTGAATGTACATAGACATAATGCATTTTATAGCAAAAGGATAACATCTGTTAAAAGGAATAACTGCCTATTACACATATTGTACCATAGAATATACTTCATACCTCTCCCGTCTGTTTATCTCTTCCACAAACATTCACTCTACTGTCTCTTTAAAATTATATCTTTACCCTTTTTTAGCACAGACAAACTTTCCATGTCTACAGACAACAAAAAAGCAGAACTAAGAAACTAATAAAACATTTAAAAGAAGAATTTTTAAAAGTGCAATAGTTTTTTTTATCTCCTCCGGTCGTGGAATAGACCACAGCAGAGGGTGAAGATGGGGAGGGGGATACAGGCAGTGATATGCTGAATTTATGATATACAATGATACACATTTACAATGAACAGTGATGTATAACATCAAAATAAAAAAAGGAAAAACTTAAATGATGCTTCAAGAGTACAGGATTTGGCTGAAATGCAGGCATTTAGGTTGTAGGTTTTTGTGTAAATTTACAATGTGGTTTTTAGTTGCCTTGCTTTGGGTTGACATACATTTTCACAGGCCCATAGCATGCTAGGACATTATATAAAATCCAATTAACAGGAAAATGCAACTTACACCACACGTTGGGAGAGAATAAAACACAAACATAAACCAGTAAAATCAAATAAAACATTACTTAGGCCAATGGCGCTTGCATAGTTAACTAATAGCTAATTTCACTGAATCTTAAAAAGTCTTTCCCTTGTTTGTATCTCAGTATTACTACAAGCTCTGAAAAGCAGGTAAGAGCACACACAAAAAAACATGACAGTGAATTGATATTGCAAATGATATTGATTATGTCGGCCTAAATTATGTAATAAAATCAGCTTATTCTAGCCATTATATTAAGGATGGTGATGGTATTAAGACTTTTTGCCCAAGTCGTTTTCACAGGATAATATATTGCTGTACGAATGTAACGTTGGCATAGCTTAGAAAATGATCGATACCTTATGCACAGTTAGGTAAAACCTTTGGCCAGACATTATGATGACATAAATAACATTGTATCAACATCTAAAAGTTGAAGTCACACATGCGACTCGCAGGTCAAAACACACTTGCCATTTACTTCATTTATGAGTACATCATTTTCCCCAACCCAATATTCACAAAAATATATCCAAATGGTAAAAAAATAAAATTCAAACAGTCACACTTTTTCCGACATCGACGATATACGAACAGTTACATTAAACCTATATGTAGTTCAGCGGTTTATTGCTGCTCCTTACGATACATATCCTTCAAAATTGTGATAGTGAGGCAAATAACAGAAGAGATCCAACCTATATGCCATGTTTGTCCCAGTTGTCCAGCTGGTTAGAACCGTCTCTAGTGTAGTAAATGTCTGTAGTGGTTGTTTTATGGACTCATCTGGAAGTTAGCATTGGACTGAGGCTCTTTGATATGATTACAATGATGTGCTTATATTGCTGATCGGAATGCCCATCGCAACAAAGTTTCATTCAAACCACTCTCACACATACACACATATTTCAAACATACAAAAATGATACACAGAAACAACTATTTACTCCACTTCCCCTCCTCATTGGTCTTAGCTTCATTTGAGTCCATCAAGAGTGCTCATAAAGTCTTGTGCTACATTGCTGGTTCCTCCAGACCTTAAGAGGGCGATGTCTAATCCATAAAACCTGGATAGGCTCATTGACATTCATGCAGCGAAGTTTATCGTTTCAGAAGGCTCGTGAAGAATAAAAGAGTGATGATGGATGCATAAAGAGATCAGTCGACTTGGAATGAAATGGAGGCTGCGGGAAAACGGCAGCTTTTGTCTGTGATTGTCTCAGATTGTCATCTTTCTTTTACAGGAAACTGTCCTCCACGAGGTCTCCTGAGTCCAAGCACATCTCGTCCAGCAAGGTGATGTCCTCCAGAGTCTCTCCCTCACGCTTGGTCATAGAGCTGCTGGAGCCCGTCTCTATTGCGCTTTCATCTGATGTCTGAGAGCTATAGGACAGAGAAGAGACATCAGTAAGTTATCATACTAGATCAACTTATAGAAAGACTTCCAGCTCAGGAATAATTGATGACGAGCCATTGAATTATAAGAAAATAATGCACACCCAAGGAGGTAACGCCGTTACACTGCGGGTGTGCATTATTTTCAAATAATTCAAAGGACCGGAGTCAATAATTCCGCTTATACCACGGTTACCACAAATGCCTATTTTTAAGACATTTGAAAAGTTAGGTGTGCGGTTATCGAAAAATAATGCAAAGCCATGGAACATTTCTCAACCAATCAGAATACAGCATTCGTGGTATAATGTAAGTTAATTAATTGAGTCTCAATGTCATTTCGAGATTAGATTTCAGATAGACATTGATTTTCATCATACTCAGTCATTATTAAAGATATCAAGTATGGCTGACGAACGATTAATCGCGATAAATAATTGAACCTCCCTTTTGCAGTTGACTGAAGCAAATGACAGTATGTTATTTGAATAATTCATTCTGATTGGTCAGTTTACTAATGATTGAAGAAACCATTAAACCAACTCATTAAAAAATAGTATTAGATGCTGTAAACCAGGAAAACCATGGTTGTCAATTGATTTTGAATGTTTGTAAACAGACTATGATCTCCAAAATATATAAAAATAATAAAAATAAAAATATAGAAATTCTTGACCACAGAGTACATTACGGTCAATATTAAACGTATCAAGTAGGGCTGTCAAACGATTAATCGCAATTAATTGCATACAAAATAAAATGTTGTGGTTGCATAATATACATGTGTGTGTAATTATTATGTATAAATAAACACACACACACACACACACACACACACACACACACACACACACACACACACACACACACACACACACACACACACACATTCATGTATGTATTTAAGAACATTTACATGTGTATATATTAGGGCTGGGCAAAAAAAAAAAACAATTTTTAATCAATCTTTTTTTTTAAATGTGGTCGATTCAAAATCGATTCTCAAAGGCCATAAATCTGTTTTTTTTAATGAAATAATCTGATCCTGTTTGATCAAGAAATGCGACTGTTCTGACTTTTTTCAGCATACATTTTTCATCATGCATCAAAATTGTATTGTATTTAACATAATTGTATGCATTCGAAAATTAGAGACGGGTTCTGTTTTAATGTACCCAAGTGTACCTAAAATAAGTGAGTTTAATATACAGGTTTGTGGCTCTTAATTTTGATTACCGTGATCTTGAAAACTCGGGGTAAATCCTGTCCAGACAGAATCAGTTTGATGTAGGCGCGCACACGCAACATAGTTTTTTTGCACAAGAAGGCATTTAAGCGATAATGTATTGTATTTATTCACAGTAAACTTATTAGATAGATTTTTTATCACAGAAATAATTTCAGGGACATGAAATAATAAATTGTGATTTTCAAAAATAAAACTTGTTCAAATGTTTTCAGTGTGTGTATCAGTTCTTTTTGAACATTTCCATCTAATAAAAAAAACCATGATAATATTGATAACCGTGATAACTTTGGTCTCTATCATGATATGAAATTTTCATACTATCCCATCCCTAGAACATATATTTACTTTTAAATTTATTTGTATATATTTTATATTGTATATAAATTGAAAACAATTATGTAAATTATTTTTATATATGTATGTGTGTGTACATAATAATTACACATAATAATTATGCAAACACAAACTTTTATTTTGAATGCGATTAATTGCAATGAATTGTTTGACACCACTAAATTATATTTTCTTTTTATGATGTCGGATGATTTTATGTAGAAAACAGTAAATCACAAAAAAATGACTTTAGCTGGGTTTTCACAGACTGGGTCACATATTGTAAAATGCAACTTAAATATACACAATCAACTGGAAGATAGAACTTGTAGGTTACCTGTGGCGATTCCTCTTGCCGTAGTCTTCATCTGATGACGGGTCGAGGTCCGGCAAAGGAATAATGTAACCGCTGTCCGAGCTGAGCCTCTGTTCATCAAAGCCACTCTCGCGATCTTTTAGTTTGCCCTGGTTCTTGTAAAGCACGCCCATGTACTCATCATCATTGTCAACGCATTGCACTCGGGTCACGGCAGGGTGGTCGCTCTTTAGGAAGTCACGATTCACACGTTCATAGGACTGCACAACAATGGAAACATAAAAGTTAAGTTCATCTTAAGGACTATTTCATCATTTCTGGTTGTAAATAGCACTTAATTCAAGGTGACCATTCATCCTGAATCTGCAAGCGTTCTTTTACTCAAGGGCACATAAAGAATCGCATTTGCCACCACACCCCTGTGTAAGGTGCTATAACAGGAGCTAGTTATTGCCTGTGCCATGTGTCTCTAAAACACACTGTTTTGAAGTACCATGTGTGGTGTCTGTTTAATAGAGCAATTATGGTGAGCTGGCGGACACTAACTGGGAGCTCCCGGTCATTAGCACTGCTCGGTTATGCTTTGGCGGGGCGTTAGCCAGCTGGAGCGTTGCTGTGCTAATCTTTCTTAGTGGTCTGGGAGTGTTGGCAGTGAAGACACGGCGTCAAAGCCCGCAGTGACACACTGCATTTAAGCTAGAGGAAGTGGGAAGCCATTTCCACCATAGCTTTACTGGGGCCATTTATTATGCCCCAAAAGAACAGACTTGGAGACAGAGCGAAAGGAAATAAACGAAACACTAGACGAGTGAGAAGAAAAATCTTCTACTCAAATTTATTTGTGTTTCCACCACTTTTTGGTACACTCAAAAAATGCTGAATTGTTCAAATCCATGACTAAATGAACCTAGATAATGTACATGTTTTTTTACATGCAAGAGTGCATTAACTCGTCAATTAATAGAAAACGCTTCCCTGCCAATGACACCGGCAATCTGTAATACCGCTATTATCCACCACATGGCGCTCTTACCCAACTTATAAAACCAGGAAGTGTCTCTTAGGGCAGTGGTTCCCAAACTTTTTCAGCGTGCGGCCCCCCTTGTGTACAGTGCATTCCTTCGCAGACCCCCAAAGAAAATTTGTGACAAAAAAATGTTCTAAAACTCAACATTTTAATTAAAAAAAAAAACAAAAATAAATTATAAAAAAAATTACTGCTTTTGGTTAGTAGCCTTATTTTTGTTAGGTTTAATTACACAGAATTCATGATAAATTAATGTATTTCATAAAATGACATAAAACTGGTGCCCCCCTAGCACCATCTCGCGGCCCCCAGTTTGAAAACCACTGCCTTAGGGCAAACAGTTCAAACTCCGTGTATGTTTTGATTATCGCTCTGAATCTGATCTCTATCAAAAGTCCTTCACAAAAAAGTTTATTGCTCAAAATTCTGTATTTTTGAAGAAATCTACCCATATTTGAGATGTGATAAAAAACAAATAAAGGTTGGATGAAACTTTTTTGTTTGAAAGGAGGGTCTGTGTTTTTTCATTTTATGTTTATATATTTAAAGGAAAACCATTTTCTGGAAGGCATTAAACTTTTGTGAAAATCATTAAAAATGATAGCGGTGGCTGGCAACTTTTTAACTCATTCCTCGCCAGCCTATTTGAAAAAAGTTGCCAGACAGCATTTTTTGTGATTTTCACAAAAGTTTCACAAAATGCCTTCCAGGAATCCTCTTTACATAAATATATAAACCTACAAATATATGAAATGAAAAAACTTCCGAGCCCCTAAGATGACATTGGAGCAAAAAAATCTAAAGTTTAGTTTAATGTGCTCACGTCACGCGAAACCTTCATGTGCAGAATTTTTTTTAAAGTTTAGTTTCACGTGCGCACGCGAAAGTATCACGTGCGCACGCGAAAAGTATCAGGTGCGCACGCGGAAAGTATCAGGTGTGCATGCGGAAAGTATCAGGTGCGCACGCGAAAAGTATCAGGTGCGCACGCGATAGTTTCAGGTGCACACACGGTAGTTTCACATACGCACGCGAAACTAAACTTTATTTAATTTTTGCTCCATGTCCTCTTAGGGGCTCCATAAAAAACAGACCATCTGCTTTAAAAAAGGAAATGGGGAAAAGTTTCATCTATTTATTTATTGGTTCTCTTTTTATAACCTCTTAAATATGAATAGGTATCTTCAAAAATATAAAATTTTGAGCAAAAAGCATCCCCGTAAAGGAATTTTGTTAGAGATGAGATTCAGAATGAAGATCAAAACATACAGCAGTTCAAAACTGATTAAATTTATTTATGCATTGTTTTTTTAAATTACAGATAATAAAGAGCATAATAGACCATAAAAACAGTCAGAAAAGTATGGGGAAATGTTTTCTTTTAATTGACAAGATAACTCGTCAATGGCAGGGAAAGAGTTAAAAACGCTGGTGGGGAAAGAGTTAATGTGCAAGGAATTTTTTTTTATTAGCAGTATATGTGTTTTTACCTGGGTTCGAACCCATGACATTTTGTGCTGCTAATGCAATGCTCTACACCACTGAGCTATACTAGAGTATTTTTAAAAAAGATGTTTATTTTTTATTTTTAGCATGTAGCAGAAAGAGAAGCAACTGAAATCTTGTTTAATAAGTAGACTTGTCCTTACTCTCTTATATCCAGAGGGCAGCAGTGAGGCCACTGTCTCACTCAGGTTGTGGAAGGACGGTCTCTTCTCTGGTTCACTGTTCCAGCACTTCATCATAAGCTCATAGCTAAATATACGCAAACAACAATAACACACCAGTCAGCAATCAACACCGACTGAAGCCCAACACAGTCACACTAACTTAGAGGTTAAACTTACACATTATTGGACGCTTGCTCTGGTTTTGTCATTCGGTATCCACTTTTGATCTTGTTGTAGAAGCTGGAATCCACAACCATACCTGGATAAGGAGTCCCTCCTATAGCAACGACAAAAAACATTTTTAATAATATAAAATGGGTTCAACACTGTGGCGAAAACACAATAAATGGCAATAAATAGTAAATCAATGTACGATTAAATGAAACACACCAAGAGAGAAGATCTCCCACAATAAGATGCCGTAAGACCAGACATCACTCAGTGTAGTATACAGGTTATCAAATATACTCTCTGGAGCCATCCACTTTACTGGAAGGAAGGTCTGTGTATGTGAGAGAGAGGATAATAAATACAATTTAAATACTCTATACTTATAATAAAAAATTGCACTGGTAAACTCAATTTAATTTACATTGCACATATTAGGACTAAGAGAGAGAGAGAGAGAGAGAGAGAGAGAGAGACACTCACACTTCCTTTGGAGACGTAATTGTTATCGTGCATGATGTCTCTGGCCAACCCAAAGTCACATATCTTCACTATCTTGCCTTGAGATAGCAGGACATTGCGTGCAGCCAAGTCTCTATGTACACACTAAAAGAGAGAGAGAGAGAGAGAGAGAGAGAGAGAGAGAGAGAGAACAAAGAGAAGTGAGCAAGAGCATTAGTTTAGTTTTTGTAGACTATATGATATTAAAATAACTTCAATTTTGGTTGCTTGAAGTGGTCAAGCCAGGGTTGCCAAGTCTGCGGTTTTCCTGCACAATTAAGCTATTTTAACACTGTTGCTGCAGGCTGTTTCATGTCCACAGGTTGAAGTGACCCCAATAATGTGATATTTAGTCCCATAATTGCAAATTTAAGCTGATGAACCGTGGCAAAAACGCAGATTATAACCAGAGGAACCTCCGAAATGTGATTGGGCTAGTTTTAAGTAGTAATTGAGTGGGTTTTGCTGTGAAAATCTGGCAACTCTGAGTCAAACATATTTACAGCATTTCCCTGTTTCTATTTTTCCTCATTGAAAATATGTTTTCATGCCCATTTTCCCTTCCCTCGGCTCTTTCCCACTCTTTTCTCAAGGGTGGCCGAAAAATATCCATCTCTGGTAAACTCCCCGTTACCATGGACTAAATACAACAGTGTAATTAATACCTGCTGCTCACTCATATGACAACATTGTAATAACATGTAATAACACTGTAATAACAACATCTTCATGTTTTATGCACGGCCTTTCTTATGAGTGGCTTCGGCCAACGCAAAACCAAGCGAGTTCAAACTCCCCAGTCCTATATACAGTATTTAAACTGAACAGCCACAAGACCCAGCCAACCGTTTTCTCGAATACAGAAACGTGTCATTAGATCACCTACTCTGCAATGTCCAGAATCACACAAAAGCTTAAACGTTAAGTCTGGACGGACGATCCTGAACTTTATGTATGGGTGAGATCAAAGCCAATGTTTACATGATGGACAGTTATCCTGCAATTATGTTTGGGATTTAACTTACATTCTTAGAGGCCAGGAACTCCATCCCTCGAGCCACCTGATAGGTGAAACTGAGAAGATCCAAGGTGGTCAGACCTTCATTGGTGTCATCTGACAGAAGGTTCTCAACTTCACTGTCTGTCGTTCACACAAGAACAAAACTTAATTGGAATCGTATGCTTAAAAATGAGTGTTTTAGTGTATAGATCTGAAGTCTGAGGAATGGTTGACAGATGCATTAAGACGTTGTACTACTGTACAATTACCCTCTGTAACTGTAGGGTGCTTAGCAGAAATCTCCACCCATTTTACTGCAGTCTATCTGCTACATCTGAGTGTGTGTGTGTCCAACATCCACAATTCAAGCCAAACCAGGCCACAGCAGGCCAAACCAAATGTGCAATAAACAAATTTTTATACTGTATGTAGCGGCCATAACTTTCAAACTCCAAGGCTAACACAAAAGCACCTCTTAAAGGAAAACACCACAGTTATTCAATATTTTGCTATGTTCTTACCTAAGCTTAGACGGATTGATGCATACCTTTCTTTTTTCGATGCGTGCACTTTTAATCTTCTTGAATGTGTTAGCATTTAGCCTAGCCCCATTCATTCCTATGGCTCCAAACAAAAGTTTTATTGTGTGCCACCATACTTGCTATTTTAACTACTTATGTAACAGTCTTTAAATAGAGAAACATGAAAGTGTTTGGTGGCTTCTAAATTCATCCCTGTTTGGAGCCTTATGAATGAATGGGGCTAGGCTAAATGCTAAAACATTCACAAGGCGCTGTACAAAGATTAAAAGTGCACGCATTGAAAAAGATAGGTATGTATTAATTAGGGCTGGGCAAAAAATCTATTTTCGATTAATCGTTTTTATAAACGTTGTCGATTAAAAATCGATTCTCAAAGAGCAGAATCGTTTTTTTTTTCATATTTATTTCCATTTGATTTTAGATTTTGCAAGCAAGACGTGTTGTGTAATTTCTTTTTATTAATTACCCACTAGTAAACTGATGTTCACTGTTCTTTTTTATTAATATAGTATTTGTATTAAATCTATATTCATTGAGTTGAATCGAGAATCGAGTATTAAAACCTACCCGAGAACCGGAATCTAAAATTTTATCAAGATTCGAAATCGAATCGACTTGATAGCTTGTGAATCGAAATCGAATTGATCTGGAACATCTGAATTGATAACCAGCCCTAGTATTAATTCATCTAAGTTGAGGTAAGAACATAGTAAAATATTAAAGGACAAGTTCGGTATTTTACCCTTAAAGCCCTTTTTTCAGATTGTTTATGATGAAATAGAACGGTTTTGACTGAAATTTCGACGTATGCGGCTGCACCGAGAATTTTCGGGTGTTTCTTGTATCACCTCTCATCTCTACAATGGGTTTAGTGGTGCACTGGAGCAATCCTTCCTGGGATGCATTGAACTTTCGTTTACAAAGTTGTGAAACTCACCGAGTGGTCAGGGGTGTTCACTGATATGCTCACACAAAAATCGCTGCAAAATACGCATTCCAACAGGTTTTATCGTACTTTTGCCAACTCCATTGACTTGCATTAGATGTGCTGTGAGGTACGGTATTACTCCACGCCGGGAACTTTGTTTCTATTCTTGCAATTGGATTAGCACCACCACCTGTGCTGGAGTGTCTATTATTCAAGCTCTCGTCAGAAGAATGTACGGGTGTGAGGCGTTTGGAAAAATAGGTCCACAAGTTAACAACGAATGCTAAATGCAGCGATTTTTGTGTGGGCATATCGGTGAGCACCCCTGACCACTCTGTGGGTTTCACGTCTTTGTGGACGGAGGTTTGATGCATTTTGGAAAGGATTGTTCCAGTGCACCTATAAACCCATTGTAAAGGTGGGAGGCGAAACACAAACACCCGAAAATTCCCGGGGCAGGCGCACATGTCGAATTTTCAGTCAAAACCGTTCTATTTCATCATAAACAATCTGAAAACAGGGCTTTAAGTGTAAAATACCGAACTTGTCCTTTAAAAACCGGTGGTGTTTTCCTTTAATTGTGAGATGCATTTAAAGTCTTTTGAAACTCATCTGGTAGTTTTGTGTGAGGATATTAAAGTTTTATTACCATTAAAACTGCTGTGAGATGGTGGATGGTCATAATCTGATCTCTGAATGGAAGAGTATTTCGAGGCTTCGCTCATTTCCGACATGGGGACGTACTGCATGGTGTCTGCCTGTTTCATGTCCATGTAATCGCCTTTTCCCTCGAACGACAAGATGACGTAGCTGCGCATAGATGCATACAGAAATAATAATGATTCACACAACCAATACACATGGGGGAGAACATCATTATAAGAAAGACCTTGTTATATGATGCAAGACCACTTTAAGCTGACAATACTCTTAAAGGAAAACCTGTATACTATCCACACTTTCGACTATAATATTAAATAATTCTAGTCATAAAATAGTCTGAACTGTAGCTACAACGTTACCCAACAAGCCTTTGAAATTTGATGTAGAACTACTTTTAACGTGACATGGCATTTAAAAAAAAAACATGTGGCAGAATCAATGATAAAATAAAATTCGTAACTACTTTACAAGGTGGCAAATTCGAATGAATTCATGCAATGTGAATCGTACAAAATAAAACAAACAAGCATGTTTTATCACACTACAATAATTTTGTGTATTTGTGAGTTTGCTGACCTCCTGCTGCTTTCATCGGCTGGGTTGATGCCAAAGATGTCTAGATCTTTTTTGCCCTTTTCTGTGTGGCGGCTGAGAAATCCATCCCTGTTCTTATGCAGGTAGTTCACCAGGTCTCCATAGAAGCAATACTCTGTGATAATGTAGATCGGGCCTGATGGGAAAACAAGAATAAGAGAACAAGAAAGAGTCA
Source organism: Misgurnus anguillicaudatus (assembly GCF_027580225.2). NCBI lineage: Eukaryota > Metazoa > Chordata > Actinopteri > Cypriniformes > Cobitidae > Misgurnus > Misgurnus anguillicaudatus. Next base: position 17,400,304 of record NC_073354.2, read on the forward strand.
GAGAGAGTGATGATAAACTGGTGTACTCTTATCAGAGACTTGTAAAATGTCTAAAAGCAGAGGGTTAAAGTTCGACGTAACACTTAACTCACAATAAAAACCCACAAAGCAAAAAGACGCCACCCTAGAGTCTCAGTGTTTGTGTTTACAGTTCACCTGATTTGGTGCATGCTCCCAGCAGGTTGACAATATTTAGGTGAGGGCCCAGATGGGTCATGATTTTCAGCTCGGACATCAGCGCCTGTTTTTCACTGGAACGTGCAGTTGCTGAGGAACCAGAAAACCGATCGTATTAAACCAATTATCAAACACAAGAATCAAAACGCTTTCAACAAATTCAACATAAATGTGCTTTTGATGATGATCCTTAAAACTCATCTTATAAGAGAAATCCGAATCGGTCCAAATTGGTTAACAGGCTTTAAGTACATTATATCAGTGGCAGCCGGTGACTTTTTTCGATTGCGCTCGATGCGAAGTTCGTCACAACATGTGTGTGGTTCGTCATTTCAAAATATGTGTCTGTGCATCGAGTGATCCTGTGTGAATCACGTGTCTCGTCAAAATAAGTGCCTGCTGCAGATGCGTCTAAAGGGTTTATGATAAAAGATACGCTCGCATTTGCCAGATACTTGCATAATCTCATGCGTAATCAGAGTTTAATGTTAAGGGAGTGTCTTGCTTGTAATTTGTAAACGTGAGCGTCTCTTTTATCATAAACGGTTTTGACACGTGTGCAGCAGACACTTATTTTGACAAAACACGTGATGCACATGGTTAACATGACGCAAACAAACCCATATTTTGAAACACAAGCAACACACATGACACTCGAATACATATTTTGAATTTGAGCAGTCACGAGCCGCCACTGCATTATAAATATATGTTAAAACCAGAACTACTAAACGTTTTTAATCGATCAACTCACGTTTAAGCATTTTTACAGCCACTTTCATAACAGGTTGAGAGCGACTCAGTCCATAAGCGGTGCCTTCCACCACCTTCCCAAATGCACCTGAACCGAGGACACGACCTGCAAGACAAACACAAATATGCATAAACTCATTTGCATGCAACCAGAGGACCACAGAAACATCAGAGCGTTAGAAAGTATGCAAACACAAAGCACTTTCTGTAACTTTCAGGATTACCGCAGTGGTTTCCTGTTAATGCCAGATCGTCTTAAAAACCCCAATCGTCTATACAGTTACACGCTTACATAAATACGATCTACGAAATACGATTAGGACAGGCCCACAACAAGATCGCAATCCATTCAATTGCATGACCACAACATGGTTTAAACACACAGGACAGGATCACGATGGGCTGACTCACCAAGAACAAGACCATCTCTGGGGAACTCCCAGCGGGAGTCATATGGAAGCTGCATGGGATCCACGTAGATATACTCGTGACCATCGGGACTGACAGACTCGATCACGCGCCATCTGATCTCATAACGTGGTTTCTGTAATGCATATGTACACAGAAAGAGTGATTATTAGATAGTCCAGTAAAATCTCACAGATACTGGAAGACATTTTCACGTGCAGAATGATACACAGACAATACAGCAGCTATTAGGAAAAGAGAAATAAAGCAGATGTTAACATAAATAAGAGAGTGAATAAATGACAGAGCGAGGAAGTGAGGAAGCATATGAGTGAGTAAATGGGTAAACTGAATGGGCAAGCAATTTATTTTAACGCATTTGGCAGATGCTTCTCTTCAAAGCAACTTACAGTGCATTCAAGCTATACATTTTACCGATGTGTGTGTTCCCTACGAATCGAACCAAAAAGTGATTAAGCGAGCGAGTGAGTCAATGGGTGAGTGATTACCTGTTTCCAGATAATGACCAGCACAATGAGTGAGATGATGACAATGACCAGCAGCACCAGAACAGCAGCGGCCACAGTGAGCTCCGAGTGTGGACCTGAACACACCATGAGCAGCAGTGAGGAGGATGATGGTGAAAGATGAAGGATATGATACAATACGTGTCTTTGACAAAACTGTATATTGAAAGACTGCACAAACAAGTGTTTTCTATGTATATCACATAGCGTAACTAGCCGACCAAATGTGAGGTCATAATAATAATAATGAATGACTTTACAGACAGATTGTTTGGTTTGAAGTGCATCGCATAAATCATAATAGCTGTACAGCTACATGCGTACAATCTCGTGCACGTTTTACATTTGATGGCTGTTTCATCATTCTCATATGCTTTATTAATCAATTTCCAGTGTGAGCAATTCATTATTTTGCAGTCAAACCCTGCCAACAGAAACTAAGGTAAACACATATGGATTTGTTTCTGAAGCCAGCGGACGGTACACCTGAGGAATCTATCACAGGGACAACGAGCATGGTTTACTTAAATGAGGCTAACAGATGTAAACACTAATGTAAGGCTGAATTTGGTGAGTTTAAAAGACCACACGGACACACAAAATATAAATACAGAGCAAAGCAAATGTTTGCGACTGTTCCGAATGGGGGAGCTGGGCAGTCAACAAACAAAACGTAACCTCAGCTTTAAAATTCAGCCCTAAATAAACTGTACACCTGTGATTCAAATCAGTTTCAAATCAGCCTCTGTTTACACTGTGAACTCATGGAACACTGTGAGACTAAAATGTCTTCAGAGAAACTGACATGTAAAATAATAGCTGGCCTTTGAAACGAAAAGAGCAGTCAGAGAGTACCGCAGGCGGCTTCTTACCGCTTGATACAAGCTTTACTTCACGCGAAACGACACCCATGTCGTTCCTGGCCAGGCAGCGTACGGCAACCGTGCTTTCGAGATGGCCGAACACGACCTGGCTCGCGATGTTGTCGTCTTCATCCATGTGCAATTCTTCCGTGATGTCTGTGGAGTTTAACTGAAGTGGTAACCACTGAGAGGAATCGTTGGCACATCTGTTGGATTATTGCAGAACAGTCAGGTTGTCATTTGGCTGACTTTAAATGTAGGGTAGATTAAGAAGGAAATCTGCACATTGTTTAATTTCTTTGCAGATATACCAGTCGACTTCAGGGACTGGGGTGCCGCGAGCAGTACACACCACCGCCTGACCCGCAACTGGGCCATGGTGGATATCCATCAGGTCCACAATCACAGGAGGAACTTTAAGAGGAGAAATACAAAAAGTATTTTTTTTAAAAATGGTATAAAAAGCATAAACTTTAAAGGCGGAGTCCACGATGTTTGAAAAACACTTTGGAAAAGGAGACGGGCTGACTACCAAAACACACTTATAGCCAATCAGCAGTAAGGAGCGTGTCTACTAACCGACATCCTTGCCGGGTTGCGTATGTGTGGGGCGGGTCTATCAACCGAAGATCCAGATTCTATTGGGGTAGGGGCGTGTTTGTTTAGGTGATTTTAAATATCAGCATTGGCTTTCAAACATCGTGGACTCTGCCTTTAATTTTTTTGGACTATACAGAATAACATAAATTTATTTGTTTATGAAAGCAGACAATTTTATCGAAAGTGACTTAAAAATAAGAGCATTGAATTTTTTTAATTGAACAAATCAGGAACAAACAATAAGCGTACTATTTATTAAGGGTTTTAAAACTTTTTGATGGCAGAAATTCCCAAATATGAGGAACCTTTAGCAAGGGACGCCTTTCCTAATCCATATATCCGTATTTAACTAAACTGTGTTAGATAAATATTAATTGTGATATTATAAGGACCGCATATTGTTTACAAACACAAATAAAAAACTAACTTTTGCTTTGTGTTTTATCTGAAGACCCCTTGGAACCTTCTGGGGGAATCCAGTTTAAAAAACCCTGATATATCTATATATATAAAGTATAGGATATATTAGATATTATTAGATTATATCATTAGATAAACATTATTGGGGCGGTTTCCCGGACAGGGATTAGACTAGTCCTAGACTAAAATAAATGTAAAAGCTGTAAAACTGAAAACAACTTGCACTGACATATCTTAAAATACATCAGTGCCCTTTGTTTTGCCTCAAAATGCACACAAGTAATGTTTTAGTGAGGCATGTTTGTTAAAACTAGTTATTTCCTAATTAAACTAAGGCCTAGTCCTGGTTTAAGCTAATCCCTGTCCAGGGGAAACCACCCCATTATTATTTAATTTTACACAACCATGTTATCCATGTTTATAAGAAAAAATACTCCTAAAATAGTTTGTCCCTGCTGATTTTTTTACTTACTTTAGGCTACATTTGCAACCTTGTACTTCTAGCTTAGTGTTTTTTATGTTAGAAATGTTATTTGTGTGCTAAATGTGATTTAAATTTAATGACCAATACTCTGCAATATCAATATCACACAAATCAGGCTTTAAAATCTTTAGCAAAAGAGTTGCAAAAATGCAAAACATAAAAATAACTAGAAAATAAAAAAGCTCTATTTGATATTTTGAAGTCGATAATCAGCACTTTCTGAAAAATCTTCAATGACCATTTGATAAAAACAGGTATTTTTCATACCCCAAGTGAAAAAGAAGTACACTTCTATAATGTACTATAAGTTTCCTATTTTCACGCACTAATTTTGTACTTAATAATGTACTTAATTATTCTTAAGTTCTTCTTAAAATAATCTTAAAGGGATAGTTCACAAAAGTAGATATTTTGAGAAATTATGGAATTTAATGGGTACCATCAACTGTGTGCTTCCATCATTTATCAAAATATTTTCTTTCTCATTTATCACAATACTTCCAAAATATTTTTATTCCTACTATGGAAGTCGGTGGTCACTGTCTGCTGTGTGTTTGCCATCATTTCTCAGGATATCTTTTTTGTGTTCATCAAAACAAAGTAATTCATGCAGGTTTACAACAACATGAGGATAATAAAATGATGACAGAATTTACATTTTAAAGTGAACTATCCCTTAAGAACATCCAAGTGTACTTATCTGTGCTATTTTCAGACACCATGATTATGAACTAAAATGTGTTAAAATATATTTAAAAAATGTATTTATTTATGTACTACCTTGTAGTAAACTTGAACCCATCTTTGTATGAAAATTGCATAAATAAGTACACTTAGATAGTCTTAAGAACGTCTCCTAAAGGATTAGTCCATTTTCTTAAAAGAAAAATCCAGATACTGTAATTTACTCACCACCATGTCATCCAAAATGTTGATGTCTTTCTTTGTTCAGTCGAGAAGAAATTATGTTTTTTGTGGAAAACATTGCAGGATTTTTCTCATTTTAATGGACATCAACACTTAACACTTAACTCAACACGTAACAGTTTTTTTCAACGGAGTTTCAAAGGACTCTAAACGATCCCAAACAAGGCATAAGGGTCTTATCTAGCGAAACGATTGTCATTTTTGACAATAAAAATAAAAAATATACACTTTTAAACCACAATTTCTCGTCTAGATCCAGTCCTGAAAGCGTCAGCTTGACCTCACGCAATACGTCATGACGTCATGAGGTCACAGAAGACGAACGCGAAACTCCGCCCCAGTGTTTACAAGTGTGGAGAAAGAGGACCGTTCCGATGTTGTTGTATGTGGAATGATACTAATTAATGTCTTTGTGTCAGTTTATTGTTTAAAATGTCCGCAAATGTGCGTTTTATATATGTAACATGTGACCTCCCTACGTCACTACGCATTTACGTTAGGTCGCGCTGGACCGGACCTAGACGAAAAGTTGTGGTTTAAAAGTGCATATTTTTTTATTTTTCTTGTCAAAAATGAAAATCGTTTCGCTAGATAAGACCCTTATGCTTTGTTTGGGATCGTTTATAGTCCTTTGAAACTAAAAAAAAAGTTGAAAAAAACTGTTAGGTGTTGAGTTAAGTGTTAGTGTCCATTAAAGTCCATTAAAATGAGAAAAATCCTGCAATGTTTTCCTCAAAAAACATAATTTCTTCTCGACTGAACAAAGAAAGACATCAACATTTTCACTATTTTCACTATAACACTATTCCTTTAAGAACTATTAAAGTATAATTTTTAGTATATTAAATACAAAAATTTGTGTGTGAAAAAAGAGCACTTTTGGACATTATGGAAGTGTCCTACTTTTTTGGGACCCTATTCGTGAAAAAGCTATGTACATAGCTGCACGTTGTTTAAAAAAAAAATGCTCCAGTTTACACCAAGAATAACATAAACAAATATACGTAAAACAGTGAAGAGGGAGGACCTAGAGGTGCACCAAGACAACCAAACAGCATAAGTAAACACATGCAAATGAGCGTAAACACACGAATGTCAGAGTCAACCTGCAGGTAAAGAAAAAGGTCTCACCTTTAACCTGAAGGTAGAAACTGTGGCTGGTAGTCAGGTCGCCCGTTTTTGCCGTGATGGTGTAGTTCCCACTGTCTTCCGATTTAGCCCTGATCAACGTCAATACGCCCTGATAACTGAACACCCAACACAAAAATAAAGGGTTTGAAGTGATTTTCTAGCTTGGAATTGCGTCGTTTCTGATTTTTAATATCGCAAATGCAATTTTCATCACTTGTAAATACAGGACTTCCAATCTCACCACACCATTTAGATGGGATTAATAAGACAAAAGTTGTGCCAACCTGGTCTCGCCGGTTTTCAGGACATTATTGCTGATCTCTGCAGCGACGTTACCCAGAACCAAGCCGTCCTTTAACCATGTAACCTTGGGGGCAGGGAAGGACTCTATGTTTATCTTAAACTCTCGCACCTCATCCAGCACAGCGGTCTCCATTGGACCAAACACTGGATCAATGGAGACAAACTCTCGCTCTGCAGACATAACACATGACATTAAGGCTTAATACATAAATACATCTAAATATTAACAGTATAGTCATGTATATCTAAAAATAGGTCCATGCTTTAAGTGTATAAGCGGGCTTTGTACCATAGACAGTGATGGTTAGCTGTCTGGTTTGGCTCTCGTTGCTCATAATGTCAGTGATGGAGCAAGCATAGACTCCACTGTCTTTTGGTGAAGCGTCAGCCACGGTCAGTCTATAGTGGATCTCAAGATCTCTCTTATTCTCCTTCACTGTCTTTACCCCACGATTCGCCTAAGAGGGAGCGAAACAGTATACCATATTTATATCCACCAGAAGAACAAACCTATGAAATTTCAGTGGCTCTTATTCCTGCATCGAGTTTGAGTTTTCTCACCAGTCTTCCAGGATACTTCCAGTGGTCCTCCAACATCTCACTGCCTTTGGCAACACAGTCAACGTTGATGGTTTCACCCACCAACAGAGACATCTTTTCTGCCTTCACATCAACCTTCAGTGAAGAGCTCCCTGAGGGAAAACAAGATTTTTAATCATGTGCAGACCTTTAAGGACTTCTTAATGCATTTGACTCATATATTCACTTAATCTCACCTATCCAGCCATGAACTATATACTCCATACTGTCAATCTGCTGTCCATTAATAAGAGCCCTGCAGACATACGTCCCAGAACCGAAGATCCCAATGAAACCTCTCTTGCTGTCATAGACGTTGGTCAGAACTTGACCGGTCTCAACATGAACCAAAGAGACGCTGGTGCTGGGGTCCGTCACACGGCACGGGATTTCCATTTCATCGTGACTCGACAGCACATGGTTTTCAAACAAGCTCATGGATGGCGCAAACGGCATATCTGGATCTGCATGTTGTGAAATGTTGTACACCTTAACATTTCCAAAGCCAATTTCTCTCTGCATTGGTAAACTTTTAAGAGCAGTCCATCATTAAGATCATTCCATACCTGGCACATAAATGTAGATGGTGCTCTCCTCTTCGCTGGAGTCGTAGGAGCAGATGTACTCTCCGGTGTGGGCTGCTGTTGCATCGTCAACAGTCACAGTGGAGACAAAGAGTCCTTTCTTTTCAGACCGGGTCTCCTCATCTACATCAGTGGGGCTTTGCCAGGTGAGCTCTTCCTGGCCTCGACATGTGAGTTTGAAGGTGGAGTGGAGAGACACCTCCATGGTCTCCCTCTGGGGCCACAATACCGGTGCCAGTACAGAGTATGGCAACACTGGGGTTAAAGCTGTACAAAAAAAGACAATATGACTACATGAATATGCATTTGAATACAAACACATATCCACGCTTACATACACAGATTTGAATTTAGGCTTCAACCAACCTTCAACCAACAGTTTGAATGAAAACACTGATCTCTTGGAGCCAATAGATGCGACAATCTCATAGGTTCCACTGTCCTCCTCTGTTGGATGACGGAGAACCAGAATATTCTCATACCTTTGTGAGAAAAAGACTCAGATTAGCAAAGCGTAAAACTGAAACATAAATATATGCATTCAGCGTGTTGTGAATTTGTACCTGAGACCTTCCAGATGAGTGGTCTTGGTTGAGGTGTATCTGTTATCCAACTCTTGCCCGTCTTTGAACCACGTGACCTCTGGCTCACGGTCAGAGTCGATGAAAATAGTAAACTCTTTGTCATCCAGAAGTGAGGCAGTCTCATGTGGCCCAAGACCGTTGGGTATAATTTCCACAAATGAGCTATCTGAAGTCCAGAAGAAAATTAAATGTTGGTTGATTGTCCACCACATCTGTTCTGTTCATCATTTCTAGATCTCTCTTAACTGGTTTTACTGGTAAAAGCAGAGGTGTGTACATACCGTGGACTACGATACCCAGGGTTTCAGACTTGATTTGTTCAGTGAGTTTGTTAGTAACAGCACACTGATAGGACCCAGTGTCTGCCACAGAGGCTTTTGGGATGTTGAGGATGTACTGCACCTTGTCTGGGAAATCGGACTTTATTATCACTGCCTCTTTGGCCTAAATAGACATAGAGAGAACAATAATAAGCACCATTGCGCAGAGAAACACATTGCAGATTACTCATATCGAGTTCTGATGCATAGTTTTAAAACAATCGGTCAATGTCCGATAGTAGGAAAATTGCTTATGTTTGCAGATAATGATTATAGGCCAATACATTGGTGCATCCCTAATGCATACATATATCACAGAAAGAACCTTCCTGTATACAGTAGTTTTAAATCAGTTTCCCGCACACCTTTCACCTTTATTTTCTGCACACATGTGCATTCCCGAGATCACAGAAAGACAGAGGTGAGAAACAACCATTCGTCTTGAACACTTGAAGGACATGCATGTCGCAGGTCAAAGTGCACTGTAAATTAGTGTCACTCCTTTCCTTTGAGCTTTCTACAGTATGTTCACTTTAAAACTGATGATTTTGCATGACTCCAACTCCTGTCTATCACTAGAGAGTATGTTTATAGTATTTTACAGTAGTAGTAGTAGTAGTATACATTATTAGCATATTTAATTTTCATTAAAAAAGTAAAACATAATAAATAAATGAGAGACTTACCTGTGTTATTGGATGCAGCCACTGTTGGTAGAAAGCAGTTCCAGGTGGAATCTCACAGGTGAGATTTAAAGTTTCTCCTTCTGACAACGACTCCATATTGGCCCTTAACTTAATGCTGAAGTCTTCATGTAATAAAACCAGAATCATTCACAACATAAATACTGCTGCGATTAAACACACTTTTTATAATGAATTAATGCATATTATTATGATGTCAAGATGTTACTTGATGCAGATTATACAAACAAATAAATTCAAGACCAAAATATCCTAAACGTAACCCGGACATTCTTTCATTCATTTCAATGTAAACTGTACATGGTTTTTAACCAACATATCAAGCATGATGCAATTTCATTATTTAGATTTGTACACAATAATAAAAAAAACAGATTTTTGATTCATTATAAAAATAAATTTAGTTGTTTTATAAAAGTTTATTTTGTTGCTTTATAAAAGTATATATTTTACACTTTATTTACATGAATCTGTTTTCATTTCACAATGTATACACTGTAAAAAATTAGCTGTAATTATGAAGCTGGTTGCCAGTAACTTACTGTAGAAGATAAATATTGAAAATGTTTAATGTTCATTTAACTTTGAACAAACTGTTGCCAGTAAATAACATAAATGTAAAATCTACAGTAAGTTACTGGCAACCAGCTGCCAGTAATACTGTAATTTCTAAAAATATCATTTTTACAGTATCACTTTTAATACATACTGTACATGTTTTCTCTGTTCATATTTTGCTTCATTAAAAACATCCCCTCTTTCAGACTGTGGCCTAATGTTTTGCTTTGCTGAAACCTAACACTTGTGAAATCTTCAAAGAACCAATATTTAGTAAAGTAACAATTCAATCCATTCTATTACTGTAAAAAATGTGCTGTAATTATGCAGCTGGTTGCCAGTAACTTACTGTAGAAGATAAATATTGAAAAAGTTTAATGTTCATTTAACCTTGAACAAACTATTGCCCGTAAATAACAGAAATGTAAAATCTACAGTAAGTTACTGGCAACCAGCTGCCAGTAATACTGTAATTTCTACAGAAATTATCATTTTTACAGTATCACTTTTAATACATACTGTACATGTTTTCTCTGTTCATATTTTGCTTCATAAAAAACATCCCCTCTGTCAAACTGTGACCTAATGTTTTGCTTTCCTAAAAACCTAACACTTGTGAAATCTTCAAACCAATATTTAGTAACAATTCAATCCACGCTATCTGAACAACACTGTCAAAAATTTGCTGTAAATATGCAGCTGGTTGCCAGTAACTTACTGTAGAAGATAAAGACTGAAAATGTTTCATGTTCATTTAACTTTGAACAAACTGTTGCCCGTAAATAACATAAATGTAAAATCTACAGTAAGTTACTGGCAGCTAGTTGCCAGTAATACCCAGTAATACTGTAATTTCTACAGAAATTTTTTACAGTGAATCTAAACATGCAAATTACGAAACAGGTGAACAATATTGAATTATCGTATGCCTGTTGTGCATTACTTACCTGTCTTATTTGCCAAATTGTAAACGATGCTCTGCACTGCTTTGCCATTGACTTTCGTCTCACAAGCATAGGGACCTAATGCGAATGTTCCCATAAACCCAATTTTGTGGTCATAAAGAGCATAAACCTCACGACCACTTTGCAGGTTTTTAAGTATCACATCTAAATGCGGGTTTGTAGTGCGGCAGGGGATGATTGTATCATTGCCGTCTGTCTCAACAGAGGAATCGGGCACAAATGGCACCTCAGGATCTGTCGATAAGAGCAGGTCAGAAAAGTTATTCTAAACAGGATTTTTTGTTGACACAGGCCTTTAAAATGATTCGAAATTATTTTTAAAAAGACAAAACATAATTGAAATAAGTTAATACAGCTAAAAATTAACTTATGTCTTGCTGTTTGGTCATTTTATAATGACTATACATATTTAAATGAGTTAATTGGGTAGAAATTCTGAGTGGGAGAGCCTTTATATATTGATGTGGACAATGAGATGGCCTGAAAATCAAAAAGGTTGAGATCCTCTGAGCTACACAAACTTTTTTAAATGAAATATTCTCATAGAAACAATTACCTTCTACAAAAATGTAGATATCAATGATGCTGTCAGGGTCATCCTCATATGAGCAGATGTAATCACGAGTGTTATCGATCTCAGCATCAGTGATCGTCAGTGTACTGTGATTTAATCCGGACCGCACATTCACATTGTTGGGTAATGGCTCAACCCAGGTAACCGTCCTCTCTCCAAAGCAAGTGATGTTGAATTGCGAGTGAGGTTTCAGTATGAATTCTGTATTCTCTGAACTCAAAGTCGGCAAAGACTGTGTAACATCTGCAGAGAAATACATCATGTTTTTTATTAATTAGCAATAGAAAAAGTTAAATGAATCAGTAAGAGCTATATGTTTGCATAAAAAACACATGCCTGAGAATAATCCTAGCAAGACAATCCCAAGAACGAGATGTGTCTCCAGAATTCCCATTGTCACTTAAACTGCGCGCAGCTATGGGAGCAGAAAAACATATTATTAGTAAAGGACTGTAAAAGAAATTGGAATCATTTTCTCAAACATGATTGAGCTTTTCTGTGTCGGTTGTAGGTTTCATTGTATTGATCTACACTACAGTGTGTAATATATTGTAAATGAAAAAGAACCTCAATCCAGGAATACTACTGGGCAGGTAATCTAAAGAGACTATTTTGGAACGACTCTACGTGCGAAGACATTAAAGGGAATTATCTTTAGAGACGTCAGACGCTGCCGTCTTAACAATAAATGTGCAACACAATGCCAATGAAGAATTAATTCTAGCTGTATGGTTACATAAAGATCCTTTTTTTTCTCACAAAAAGGTTCTTTAGTTGAAAAACGTTACTTAGACTACAAAAAGGTAAGAAAGAAATGGTTCGTTCAAGAACCTTTTTCCATTCTTTTGGGAACCCAAATATTATTCTTCTATGCTTTGAAGAAACCTTTGTAGTACTTTTTTAAGTGTGTTCATTAAATTGGCCCTAGCTGCTTTGTCAGGGGACAGCTTAGATTGCTTGGTTTAGCCATATTTCACCTCTAGGGGGAGACAGAGTACCGCGTTTCCTGAAGCGCATAGACCTCCGCAAGAAGTCATCATGAGTTATGAGTTTTATTTTTGTTCTTAATGAAGAAAAATATTACACATAATTGTAACCTTTCTAATGTTAAAACATACGGGTAAATCTAAATAAGTAAATGATCAGTTGGATATAAATTAATATTAGGATTTTCATTGCTTGCGTGTGCTGGTAAATGCCCCTGATAGTTCAAATCAATTTTATTTTTATAGCCCTTTTTTATACCTGTGCATTGTATCAAAGCGGCTTTACAGTAAATACATATTACAGACAATACAGATAACCGCAGCTTTTTGACTTTGAAGGGGCATTTATGTTAAAAAGATCTATAGCCTCTATTATTTCAATTCAATCTACATTAATACACAATTAAATTTGACCAAAGCTATAGAATTCAGACCCAAACCATAGTTTTATTTAAAGGTCTGAATGTTGTCACTATAGTGTCTAAATTAGATCGCAATCCTACAGCGCATTCTTTGTCCATTCGCTGCGCTTGTTTCTAATCAGACATTCCGCGCGTCTTTGTTTTATCTCTGTCTGTCTGATCGTCGGACCCCTGGGTTCCATCAACGTTTCTGCAGACAGTCAATCTCATTTCATTTGAAGTGGTCAGCTTAGTTAATGCAAAGCCACATTATCGTGAATACAATTATTTTTGGCCCCTGGCTCCATTTTTCATGTCTAATTTGTCTTGCAAGAAAAAAAATGTGCAAAAATAATTGCACTGCAAGGTCTACTTCAAAGTGCTAGTAAAGAAAACGTAATCTCTGTTTTTACAGCCCAAAGTAAAATGGGGTCTGCCGTTTGCTCATCTCAGCCCTCTTGGGCTAATTATGCTTGCTGTGTCCGGGGGGAGCGCAGTAAGACTGTAATTAGTCCAAACTCTTTCTGGATTTTAGTTTATCCATAGGATTGCCTAAAGATCCTTGCAAAAACATCGAAGTAAAAGTGCGCATCTTTTCAGTCATTTCAGTGAGCGCAAATTTCGGCAAAGGCTCTGCATGCACTTTTCTCCGCGAAATTGCACAGCAGGCGCCCACACACAGATGCGCAGCTGGCTGCCAAACACAAGCGATGAGCTGCGTTTGACACTTTCGGCCAACAGCTGAGAAAGTGTCCTCTGTTACTTTACGCGAATTGATACGCTAAAAACAATTTCCACGGGAGTAGATGAAACTGATCTAAAGATAGCCTTGCGAGATGATGCATCTGGTTGCATCTGCAAACACTGCAGAGCTGGACATATCCGTGTAAATAAATTAAAAAAATGGATTTGGGGGTAAATCAGTTTTCTTTGTTGCACAGTCCAAAGTTTGAGCAACAGTCCATCAGTGTTTGATTTATGAGTCATCATTAAGAAACACGCCTGGGTCCAGTACCTAAATTGCATTAAGTTAATCCAGATGTGAAAGAACGTTTCACCATTGAGAACGTTGCCCTTAAATTCGCAGCACTGAAGGCGGCAAAAAGTTTTTTTTCTCCATGAAGTCCATAACGATGCATTTCAAACACAAAAAACTCCGTAATGCAAAATAATCCAGCATAGTATTCCAGTATGGCCCGTGAGCATCCCATTAAAAAATGGAGGGTGGCAAACAAATCGGAATCCAGTCTGAAATGTGTTTGCTATTAGATGCCACTCCACGGGATGAGACACCCCCAACTGCGCAGTAAGATCCAGCACAACCAGGCTTTGACTTTACAGATGAAATTAGGGTTCCGTGAAAAAACAAAATAATCCTTCTTGATGCAAAAATGAAACTGAGAAAAACTTTTCCAAGATGAGAATGAATGATGTGCCACTTTTGCGAGCGTTGTTCAAAATAAAATATAAGCCTACTATAAAATATAATCCACGTATGATTTCAAAGTAACATACATTTGATACAGGGATGACTACATTTTTAAAGCAGGATTTTTAAAATTTATAATTGGTCAAATAGAAATGAAGAACAAATTTATATTTTAAACCTAAATACTTGCATTAGATCCATACGTTTTTAAAGATCTTGTTTGCTGAAAAAAATACAACAGAAACTAATTATATCAATTTAAAAATACAATACCTTTTAAAATCCTTTTGTTTTTTGCTCTTAATAAAAGAACAACCAAAATGAATGACCAAAGCTCTTCTAAAATGCTTCAACCACTCTCGGAAAAGCAGTAGTAATCCTCTCCCTTGTGCTGCGCTCCTCCGTCCTGCTCCACGCCGCTCACACAAATGCGCCTCTGCAATAGCAACCTGTAATTGATTCAATGCTACAGTCCATCCTTCCCAGAGAACTAATCATCTGGCTCAAAGTAAATAACTCTCAGGAACTGCCCCCCCCTCTCCCTCTGCCCCAGGCGTCTTTTCAAAATAAGAGTCCGTGTTTTTACGCTGCGCTTCCAAAGAGGAGTCGGATTTCTCTTTGCTCTGCAATTTTGAAGGAGGTGCGTAAAAGACGTTGAGTTGGGAAGAAAAGGACCATATGTTTTGTGTAAGTGTAAGGGGGCCCTTTTTTGAATAAAGGGATCTTTTGTGGGGACAATGAAGTCAAGTGACCCATAAAAAGTGTTTTATACAAACCTAGGTAGTATAGGAGTTCACATCATCATGTAATCAAATATGAAATAAAGCATTTTTTGTGTGCTGTGCGAGGGGAGAATGCAAAGGTTTCATTTTGTTTCTCAAGTCATTTTGTCTGCAGGCTTTTCGTGTTAAGCTTTTAGATGCTTGCCCTTGGAGATTTGTATATTGCAGCTTTTTGGCATTTGCTTTCATGCATATTAATGCATGTTGATTTTTATTGAGTGTTCAACTGTATTTCTGCAAATGCATTTCAATAGTTATGTTTGTTTAGTAATTTAAGTTCTTGAATCCATTCGTTTATTTATTTAATGTGATTAATGTCTGTTTTTTCTAGATGAAAAATATTAATATTATGACAGGAGGGTATTTTGTGACACATGTGCACTAGCACGCGCGTCAAATGCATATGTAGAGGGCGCTCTAACATAAGAAACAAATTGATTCATTTCTGGTCTCCTTTTCTTAAATAAATAGAGACATAACGACGAATTAAAATCATAAATAGGAATTTGCACTCAATATATTTCCAAAATGTG
Organism: Misgurnus anguillicaudatus; assembly: GCF_027580225.2. Taxonomy (NCBI): domain Eukaryota; kingdom Metazoa; phylum Chordata; class Actinopteri; order Cypriniformes; family Cobitidae; genus Misgurnus; species Misgurnus anguillicaudatus. Next base: position 17,415,896 of record NC_073354.2, read on the forward strand.
TATTTTTGTCCTCTTAAAAAACACAATTTGCCATTCTCTGCTCTCATTCACTGTTTTTTGCCCTTCGGTCATTCTTATACCAGCTTGCAGATAATGGCTCATTATGAATTAGTACCTAACGTGTCCCTCCACACGGTGATTCACAGCTCTTTGCGCTGATGACTGACCCGGTATGTGGTAAGCGAAGCCCCGGGGCAGACTTGGCCCCTCTGTACCCCACTCCGTTCTTCCTGCGGCAGGTTTAAAGCAGCCCGCTTTGCAACACCCTCGCGGAGAAACACGCATCTCCAGTTGCTCAGCACAATTATTTCCACATGTTCGTGCAGCGAAAGAACAGAGTCCCTTGTTCTGAAAACAAAGGACTCTAATCTGTAAGACGAAATCTAGTAGAAACCTTCAAAACGTGTGATACATCATTGATCGGAGGTTTAGCTTGGTGCAATTGAAATGCACTGAACTGAAGTGAGTGAGCACCCGACGCCAAATTATGCAGCTTTTTGCATTATTTTTTCAGTTTGAGGCATTGTTAAGGGTTATGAGTTAATTAGAATAATAAAAATGGCTACAGCAAGATTCAGTCACCATTTTTTTTTTCAGTCAACCTTGCATTAAATGCTGCAGTTAATTTTCCGATTGTGCTATAATTGCGGTCACCATTAACAAACAAACAGTACTTGTTTGTTCCATTAACAAATAAGAAAATGCAATATATTCCACATTATTTATTTGACCACTTAAGGTTACTGCTAGTTCTCAATTCACTATTTTATTTCAGAAGAATGTTCAAGGAAAGTGAATCTAGTCACATTTTACAGTAGCAGGGGCGGAGCATTGTAGACATTGGGGGCTTAGCCCAAATCTAGGGGTTTCAAAGCATGGTCCCCTGCTAATATTTTTTTCTCCATTTACGGTAGCTTTATAAAGTTTTTTAATCCTAATTTTTTTTTAATCCTATTACTATTTTTTAATCCTATCGTATCCTATTTTTGGATAAGAGAAGTTAAAGTGTCATTGTCAAAATTTGTTATGTTAGAGTTTCAACATGACAATACAGAGAACACAGCAAGGTTCTCTGTATTGTCATTTTGAAACTGTAACATAACAATTTATCCAAAAATAGGAAAAATATGTTTGCTGTAGGCTTATCCAGTAACTACATAAGCAAGAACTACATAAGCAAGAATAACAATTTTGACTTCACTAGCAGAACAATTTCTGCTTATGGAAGCGCTCTCTCTCTCTCTCCACCCTCCTCTCTCTCTCCCTATTTGCACTGACAATTATCAGCACCAGCCATCACACATAAGGATATTTTAATGTAAGAGATTAAGGATTCTATCAATGTATTTCTGAGCCAAAATCATTCAGAGAAATGCCAACACAGTCTCACGGGAAGTCGTGTTATAGTAACGAAAAATTTTGATTAATTTATTCGTGTTTGATGACACGAATTTCCGCTGTTTTTCGTGTCTCTGGAGACGAATGTCTTTTTCGTCCTTCCCAGCACGAATTTCTATCAATGGCTGTTCGTGTCTGTGGCACGACTTTCTTTATCGTGTCATTTTATATTTTGTTTTCTCATCGTTGTTTCCTATTTTTAAATCATTGTCGCTTGGGGTTAGGGTTAGATCCGGGGTTTGCGTTAGGATGTTATTTTTGCATTGGTTTCTACATGTTTTTCGTCCGCTTTTAAAACTATTCTCGCCTGGAGGTGGGGTTAGAGCTGGGGTTGGGGTTAGGAAGTCGCAGAAAGTGATTCTAACCCAAACCCCAAGCGACAATGGTCAAAAAATAGAAAACAACGAGAAAACAAAATATAAAATGACACGACAAAGAAAGTCGCGCCACAGACACGAACAGCCATTGATAGAAATTCGTGCTGGGAAGGACGAAAAAACAGCGGAAATTCGTGTCATCAAACACGAATAAATTAATCAAAATTTTCGTTACTATAACACGACTTGCCGTGAGACTGGGTTGGAAATGCATATGGACAAAACATAAGCTGCCTAGTAATTCTCACCTTCTTACTTCTGACGTCTCAAAAAAGTAAATCATCCATCTATAAAAAAGGGATATGTGCAATGAGTAAGGTTTTATCAAAGTTTTAATTCACTGTTATTAAATGTACTTTAAAATATAACGTTTCCAACTACAGTGTGCAGCAGAGCAGGCAGATTTAGAGCGCTAACATTAGCCACATAAGCCATGCAGATAATATATCAGTTGCCTCTATTTAACAGTATTTACATCACATAACTATAAATATACACGTACAGTAACAACGAAGGCACTGTAATAATATAGACACTTTTAAAATGCGTTTACTGTTGGGAGATTCAGAATATTAATTTGCCTTCATCTCTCACTCGTTTTCACTGACTGGAGTGGGGGACCGGAGAGTTTAAAACTGAATGCAGCCACCTAGCGTACTGGATAAATTCATTTTACAGATCTGAAAAGATGCGGGGCTTTTGACAAAACATTCGGGGCTTGAGCACCAGAAGCCACCCCCTCGCTCCGCCCATGCGAGTACAGTACACCACCTACCGCGTCTCCTGTCATGAGGAATAATAACTACTTTCTGGCACACATGCGCATAAGCAGAGTTATTTTATTCGTTCAGCTGAGTTATTTTTTATTATTTTATATCTATATAGATTTAGTTAGTGAGAGATACAAGTAATTCAAGCCTACAGAAAGATACAACCACGTGGTGGCGTATATGTCCATCAGTGCACTGTCAGCAAAAATATGCAAAACAATTCCTTAAGCTTGTTACTGGCAGTGCCCTGTTACAACGGACGTTACTGCAAGTGTCCAACTGAAAGTGTACATGTTGCATAATTTGCTGATTGTATTGAATCTTCTTCCTTACAATTTCAAATAAGAGATTGTGTGTGTGTGTGTGTGTGTGTGTGTGTGTGTGTGTGTGTGTGTGTGTGTGTGTGTGTGTGTGTGTGTGTGTGTGTGAGAGAGAGAGAGAGAGAGAGAGAGAGAGAGAGAGAGAGAGAGAGAGAGAGAGAGGGGGGGGGGGGGAGCTGATAGGACACGACAATGCAAAACAGAATACAGATGTTTGTGACATCATTTTTGCCGTTCTTGTCTGAAATGAAACACTTTCAGATATCCAATACATACCTCTGTCTTTATTCTTTTTAAGTTTCTTTATATTTTTCAAGAGAATAAAGTTTGAGGTTTGAGAAAGAAATGTAGACTATTATAAACGATAGCCTATGGTTCGCTTTATTAAACTTTATTTTACTGTATAAATAGTAGCATATCACAAGGATATACTGCGTATACATACTTAAAATAATGCTGGGTTGTTTGGGGTTTAAACAGCATAGTTCAAATTAAACCCAGTTGGTTTTTTTCATATTTTCTCCAAACATCAGTGTGTTTTTTTCTGACAGTTGCACAAACATCATTTCCTATTGGTAAGTTGTCCATTTTATACTTACTTTTAGTTTTCTGTGCATTTTTTAGCCCTTTTGACACCTTTGGCGAACAGCCAGCAGTCTGGTATGTTCACCGCATTAATTGACGCGCTCTCTTCACACATGCGCTGTCCAGCGTTCTGAAGCTTGCGGTCTTTATATCTGCTATAAATCTGTTGCTTTTGTGGGGGAGGCTGTTCTGATCTCAGGAAACAATAAATGCTTAACAAATGTTAGTCTTGTATCCAAACACAGTCATTATAGGCGTTCAGCTAAGGTGTAAAGTGTTAAATCGAGATGAATGGAATTCTCTTATTTTTGATTCGATTGTTTTACTCTAGTCCTATAACTTTTGTCTGCCATGTTAAGAGCCGCCTATGAAACTCGATCACAAGGTGGCGCTATAATAGACCAATGTACATTTTGGAAACAATGGGCTAGTCGGCATAATCAACAATGGTCTTTCTAGATGATTCAGCCCAGCACGAAGTGTAAAACTCGCGCAACACATACGCCAAATTCCACCCTGGCGTGCACACGACACGCAAGTCCCTCCCATTCACCCAAATCTTTTTTTGTCATTTTATTTATTGGTTTCTAATTTTTTTCTGTTTTTTAAACCATTTTCGCTTGGGTTTAGGGTTAGATTTTATATTTGCTTAATGAGGTTATTTAATATACAGGTTTCTCAATGTTTTTGTCCATATTTAAGCCATGTTCTCTTGGAGTTGGGGTTAGAGTTGGGGTTTGGGTTAGGATGTCATTTTTATATAACAAAAAGTTGTTCTAACCCTAAACCCAAGCGAAAATGGTAAAAAATAGCAAAAAAATTGAGAAACCAATAAATAAAACGACAAAAAAGATGCCCTGTTTAAGTGAATGGGAAGGACTTGCGTATCATATGCACGCCAAAGTGGAATTTGGCGTATGTATTGCACGAGTTTTACACTTCGTGCTATTTATACGCATTTTTAGGAGACTGGGTTGCTTCAGATGCACCTGTGGTGTCGGTCACGTGGTTGTCAAGAAATATACATGGTTTATGGGTCACTTACTTTTACTACTGATATATCCTCCCCCACACGCATTACATATAGAGTTAAGTTTTTAATGTTTAGGTTGTTTCAAGCTGCATGACCTGGTAGTTTGAATTTTAAACCAACAGGTTAAATTTTATTTAATTTTAACTCTTTATTGTAATTTTCACAAAAAACGAAAAAAAAAACCATAATTATTATTGCCATTTGAATAGGTCCAAATGCAGTTTCAGTATTAGGCTACTTAACAGCGACCCTGATCACCCTCATTTTCACCTAACAAAGTTTGGCAAAGAAATGAATAATACATTCTCTCATCAAACATTGTGACGGATAATATTATCATATATTATCTCATTCAAAGCTGACCTCTTTTAAAACGCTATGCATACTAATCCAGCCAAACCTCTAAGCACACTTGATAATATAGGCACGCTCAGGAACGCCACAATAGGGCGCATTAAAGAGGAGCTGACATGTCTCAGAACGGTCCTTTCTAAAAAGCGTGACAAAAGCGCTCGGGACATATTGTGTAATGACCGAGTTCCCACTAAATTAAGTCACCATGGACAGCACTGACGGGACACGTGTCCATAATTCTCATTTTCATCATCTTTGAAACAGTTGTTTTAAGATTCTCACTCTGTGATCCCTGTCTGTCCAAAAGCCAGAATGTCACATCAACTGCGTTTTTTCCAACGTACTTTGCTGTTAAACTATTAAAAGTAGCAGTTTCCGCGATTGAAGACAAACCCGGTATTGGGGGCATTCACTGCCCGAGTGCCCCACTTGTCTCAAGGCGAAAGCAGCTGCAGGCGCTTAAAAGGGGCTTCTATTAATTGCTCTTTGTCATGCGTAATTGGCCATTTTGCGACGGTGCAATCGTTGGATGGCTCATTTGTACTTTGTATCTGTTTTTTAACATAAGATTCTCTAATACATTTGGTACTAACACAACTGCACAAACACATTCCATGACACTAACTGACAAATGTTTGGATGCGCAATGAAATAATTTTCTATGTTCTAATGAAGAAATAAACTACATACTAAATTATAAACTCATTTGTTTACGCTGACTTTATTGTTGTGAGAAAATGTTGTAGTTGTCAATAGCCAACTAAGTAATACGTTTTTTTTACATGTCTACATGTCTGAACGAGAGTCAGTCATGAAACGACTGAATAAAACTCTTTTGTCGGGGTGTCTGTCTCTCTCACACACCTGCAAGGGGTGAAGTCTAATTCGATTAATAAGAAATTCAATATATATTCATTAGGTGCCTTCACTTGATAATATATGATCGTGAAGCGAGACGTGAAAGGGGGCCATTTATTCCCTCTCTGAAAGGACCTGCGTGGGACCAAAATTTCACCTGCTTCCCTTCTCAATTAGGAATGTATCCCAAACTCTGACGGAACACGAGTTAAATTAAGCGTTCTCTAATTTCCTATCACCCCTCCTACGTAATCCCTCAATTTTCAGCATGCCCCTTCAATTTGGCCCAAGTTGAAAGGTTCAAATAGAGCCTAATGAAACAGTGACTAAATCGTTTTCTCGCGCGCGGAGGAACCCTGTAGACGTCTAGTGAAAAGCCTTGAGCTCGCCGCCGTCGGGGGTCCGCTGGCTAAATGCGAGTTCCTGGCAGGACAATCTAACCTGTCAAAGCCTTTGGCCAGCTCTGCGTAGCTTTTTTCCTCTGTCGTATTGAAGGAATTGCTACATAAGCAACCAACGTGGGACAAAAACTGCAATTAAACTCCTTTCGGATTAACTTAACAGGGGGACAACCGTCCCTTGAAAAGCAGACATAGAATAGGGCCCCGAAGATCAGGCGACGTATAATTGATTATCACCTGGCTTGTGAGATAGAAATTCTCCATATAAGCCTTTTGTGGGCTTAACACTAGTGGGAAATGTATGAGAAGAACACTGGGAAATAAATGAAAATGTATCTCTTAATGTTTAATGATGGTTAAAGGGTGAGTCAGACATACACATTTATAATAAAACTTTTTTTACATGTCACTAATACTATTACAGACATGAACATACAAAGACATTCAGGCTAATGAATAAAGAAAAATGTTTAAGGGGGTCAGAAGGCTTTTGGTGTTTTGATAATAAAACAAAACAAGTGATTTAAACTACTTTGTCACTTGCTTACTCAAGAAATGAAAAACTTTTTTGTATGTATTAGCCTCTCAAAATGTCGTCAGGGTAAATAGATTAGATCGGACTTCAATGTTTTATGGTGACACTCAAGTAGGCCTAATCTATATTACTAAGTGGTAAAATGCACTTGCTAACTTAACGATGTTTTTATGTTAATATTGTTGTAGCCAACATTTAACCTATTCAGAGCAAAATATTTCTGACTTGAATCAAAGAAGTTACAACCCAAAGCAAATACCAAATGAAGCGCATGCAGGTCAACTGACACTTGGAACTGGTTTTTCATCATACAACACAGAAATGTTATGTCAGTCTGTGTACTGACATAAAATACACCCATGATATTTCTTCAAATTGTTTTCAAGTGAAAATGTTCAGTTGTCAATGAAATATTCACATTATCAATATATACAAAAAATGTATTCCACATATAAGCATCTTTTTGATAATTCTGTCAGTAAGATCCAGAACGCAGGGCGCACACAGGTGTAATTACACACGTTACTTTATTTATTTAAATAAATACAAATATACACATTTTTTAATATGCACATAAAATTCAGGAGAAAATGCTCAGTAGTATAGGACAAATTGGATTAACAGTCTGCATATTTACAATATCACACGCAAGCGATGTTTTATTTCCCAATAAATATGTCCCACATTTATCCTTAGACAGGGTGACAGTTTGTTTTTGAAACATCTTCAGAAAACGTTTCAGAAACAGTAAAACACTATTTAGGTATCATTATTTCACAGTTTGTCTTGTAATGCAGCAATACATAACGATATTTAAATATTTCTATTGTCAGAGTAAGAGGAAGAAGGGAGGGATTGACGTCCATATTCTCTAGGATGGAATGATGGACAGTTTCAAAAACTGAGATGTGCCATGTATGGTAGCCTACAAATTTAAGTCTGTTATGTTCGTGTCTCTTCTAGATGGGCGAGGTCTCTTTCTCTTCTGAGCCTGAAACAGGTGACAGGGATTCTTCGTCTTCTGAGCGCGGATAGTGTGTGTGGTTGCCTGAGCATTTGCATCCTGCGTGCGCACTTCTTTGCGTACCTTTGCCTTCCTTCTTGTGTTTAACTCGGCGGTTTTGGAACCATATCTTCACCTGCTTTTCTGACAGGTTTAGATATGTGGCAATTTCAATCCTGCGTAAGCGCGAGAGGTACATGTTAGACGTGAATTCACGCTCCAACTCAAGAAGCTGGGTGCTGGTGAAGGCGGTGCGCATCCGCTTGCCGTTCTGTATGTGGCTGTTATCAGACGCACCTAAAGAGAAAAACAAGAAAAACTCTAACATTACATCAAATGATACAAATTCTCCGATTTAAAAAATACTGTTAACACATCAGATATCTTATAGATTGTTATGACAATAATATTTCCTATTGGATCTGTAGAGTTGCTATAAATAGCAAATCAATATTTCTATTGAAAGATACAGAAAACGAAAAGATGTGATTATAATGTAATTTATTTAGCAATTAGGTATACTATAGTTTTAATGTCAAACATGTCGTGATAAGGAGGAACAGGTGTCTTATGCGCGCGCACTCACCTAGAGAGAGGCAGTGATACCTCCGAGGGTCCGTGATGCTGTAGCCTGTGGGCGTGCAGACAGGTGCGTGTCCATGACCCGGGTGCGTTATCGCGGTGCTCTGTTGATGTGCCACCCTCTGACAAAAAGTCGCATCAGAGAAGCCCTGTCCCTTCAGTAGTGAGATCCCGCCCCGGGGAGAGTGGATATGCGAGGTGACGCAGAGTGGACACACACAGAAGGTGCCCGTCTTCCGGGACGGGCAAACGGGTGCAGTCACGGTCATCACGCCTGGTGAGTGCATGCCGATGGGGATGAGAAAGTCCTGACTCGTGTGCTCGCTTAAAGCAGGGCGCGCAGGATCCTTGATAATCAAAGAGTCTACGTAGAAAGATCTCGACATGATAGCTCCTGTCTACGTATGATGCTGAAGGTGTTAATAATACCCCACTGATGTGTCTCTCCAAAGACTTGCGCAGTACACAGTGGTCCTAACACTGTTCTAAAGCCCTCGGGAGCTGGCTTATGTTTGATAGTTCAACAAAAGGGACCCTGGAGAGGGCCGGCCCTAACGTCACCCACGTGCGCTTAAGGCCTAAGGGCTTTAGTACCTCTAGTGTCCCGAGACACGTGATGCCCATGCGAGCCTCCAATCAAATCTTTACCCATCTAGTCTTGTTAGCATCTGGATAGGCTCTTCAACACAGGAAAAGTGGCACAACAACTCTGCCAAGTCATAGAGAGCGGCAGGCAATTACACTTACAACGATATCAATAAATTTGCACTTGCTCCAAACTCCTGCTTCTCATAATATGAATGCAAAAAACTTAAGGGTTGAAATAAGCTATACAATGATGATGCTTATCATATGATGATGTAACATAATGCTTAAATATTGCCATATATTATTGTCTTAAAGTAAATGGTCAGTCTTATTTGAAATAGTCACGTATTTGCGTGATATTGGGTTGTTATTTCAATGTCTTTAATGAAGTTTCAAATATCTGGTTTATCTAAAGTCAAATTTAAAAATGTTAATAATGAACTTCAGTATACACAATGAAACGCTTAGGCTTAGGCACACAGTTATACGGTGAGTCTGAAAAACAAACGTACTGCCAATAATTTCTAAATAAAACTTTTTAATAAAAGCAGCTACCAGAAAACTCAACATTAATCTAATACACTTGCCTAATTAACTCACATGCGCATACCAATTGCAATTAAAATCTTGGTTCACGTCTTGATCCCCGGCAATAAAAAATATATGAATCTCAGTAAGGTCTGGGCCCTTGCAATTTGATAGCGATTAGGATTCAATTAGAAAGTGTTTATTGTGGAGGTTTTGAAGTGGATAAACAGTCAGCTATTTCAGAAATGCGTTAATCCCTCATCTTGTGACAATAATTAGCGGGTCTGATCTCTTGGCGGGTCAGCAGCGGGTTGAGCTTTCACTTTCATCTGAGAGCGAACGCCTCTTACCTCTAGACACCGCGCAAGGAGGCCAGCGGCGCGAGATCTCGCCAAAATAATAAGCCTGGCATTGGACCCCAATTTGAGATATTTTGACCTCGTTTAGACCCAAGTTTACATTTAACTGCCTGTACATGGCCTGACACCTGAACTTTTAAAATATATAGATGTTTTACTGCAAGACACTTTCAATAGGCCTATTTATATAGCCTAAATATTTATATCGATTTTTTTATACACACTGAAAATTACTGTGGTGTTTCAAATCATGCTTTGGTAAAATATGAAAATGTTTATCTATCATTGTTGGTTAAAACAACAGATATTGGGTAATAACATAGGGTAATTTAAATCCAACAGTTGGGTTTGTTCATATTTTACGCAACCACGGGTTGAATAAAACACATACTTTTTTAGAGTCTATCTAAATTGTTTTTACTTATTTTATTTAAGAGTTTATTTATACCAAATTGTTGTTAAAATAAAATACTTTAGAAAAAAAAACATATAGGCTTATACATTTTTTACAGTGTTTGATTCGGAAAGTCCTACTTACTAGAATTTGGGACAGTTGTAAAGCGCTTAATAATGATTTCATAATAGTGTTTAGTATTAATATCACCAATAGTGGTGGGATACTTGGTGCTTAGCTTTCATAGGCATTTAATTGCTAAAATCAGCAGCAAGCCTTGCCCCTAAACGAGGTAAAATAAGACTTTAAATTAGGGGGAATTTGGATGGCGAAAAAACAAGCACATCTGTCATTGTGGCTGTAATTGTTGTAATGGAGCGCCATAAGAGAAGAGAGAGAGAGAATGAATGACTCAATGAACTCATGCGGAATAATTTGCGGCGCGCGTCCATATACTGTCCAGGCTCCTATAATATTTTATCCGTAATTCTTTAAGATAAAATGTCATTGTCTATTAAGTAATCCCACAAATGAGAGCCTTTATGAGTCTGTAATGAGCTCTAATTGCCACGACTAGCCGGGCCACGTGGAAGGATTTAAGATTTAAGCCGTCGGGTACTGTGCACAGAGTGTTACCTAGCCATTACTTTCATAATTCAAGGGGAAAATTAGTCCATTTAAGGCTAAAACTCTTTTTGAATAATTCTCGGTTGGAATACATCTTTGTCTGCTTCTGTTAAATAGTGGCTTTATCAACTGCGTTGCAAGTTTAAAACCTATTGCTTGTAGTGAAATAATGCCAATATTACTGCTAAAATGTTGTAAAGGCTTCTATTCTATAAATTTTGAAACTTTTTAGATTTATTTTAGTTTGGTCTACAATACATAAGTGGACCTAGTGAGTAAAAGAAACAAACAACTTCCGAGAAGGCCTGTAAATACATTTTGTTATTATTGCAATTGCTAATTTAATTACATTTACATCTAACATGTATAACACAAATCTAATGTTGAGTGTCATCTAAAGTTATCAATGGCGGCAAAAGCTCCCACTTTCATGTCCAATGCAATATTGCACTATAAGAGGTCCATAACTGCCTTATTGGATAAGTGTCATTAATTTGTGTCAACGCCTCCTCACAAAAGTTGCATTGTGGCGCAAGGGGCCAGCCTGCGGCCCATCCTGATACAGTGTGTGATTCCCCCAGTCCCAGTAACCAAGCAACACACGGTGAATACTGAAAACTGAAAAGAAACACTCGGGTTTTCAATATAGTATTCAATAGCAAGGGGAAAATGAACAATGATCCCGTAGACAACATAATGCAGCGCAGTGACTTTTCATTGCCAATTATCTCCTTCATCTGAATAGCAGCTGCAGGGCCTGCTCTTCACTTCATCGTTTTGGGGGCCTGAGTGGGGGGCTTAAATTCAATTGCCTGTGTGTGTCAAAATCTAATTTATGTCTTAATGACGGATTCGAGTTTTATTAAAAGAAGACAGAACCACACACATAGGAATGTTTACAGTGAAATGCAACTGTTGCGCATTCTTCACTTTTATGTTTAAAACACGAAAATAACGATGATTAATCATATTTTTAGCAGAAAAACAATAGTTTAACTATGGTAATTGTTTTGAAACCACAAATTTACCACATAAACCATAGTTTATTTATCAAATCTGTGGGCTAATATTAATCCGCCAAAACATGGTTTTATGCTTTTACTATAATAAAACCATGGTTACTTTTTAATACGAAGTACGTTGATGAATAGAGCACATTTTCCAGTGTATAAAGAAAAAGTGCGAGTGAAAGAGAAGCTGCGTAAAGGCCGCGCAGTAATGCAGTAAACCAGATAAATACCGACAGATCCGTTGACGCTTAAATCGCCTAATGTTTCTGCTTTTCGTTTTCCCGGAACGTCCACTAACCTCATTAAAATATCCCCCTCTCATCACCTTATTATAGCGCTCAGATCTTCCTAATAGCCAACAGTTCTTTCCAAACCACTACACAAACACTCATCACTAAAAAGCACAACAGGCGAGACGCGGGACCAAATAGCCCTTACAACGATTGCGTTTCGCTTGACATGCTGAAATAAAGTCGAGTAAATATCTAATGCTCTTAATCAGCGAGCTACAGAGTTTTCTCTGAGGTTGTCTTTTAAAAAGATATATATGCGCAGCCTGTTTTGGATGGATGGTGCTGCAAATTAGGCACAATAGACATTACTGGTCCGAGATAAAGTTACATAAAATTAATAAAAGTTTATTGAATTTAAATTGTGTTGAATAAAATATAATTCAGCTAATAATACTGAACCATACAGGTGTCATTTTGATCCTTGTTAAATGGTTCATCTTTCACACAGTTAACTCCTCACACAGTTAAGGTAATATAAAAAAAGGTTATTGCATTAGTAAATTGCTTAACTAAAATCACTTCCAAAACATTTAAAGAGTTAAACTGAGGTAAAATCAAACTAGCTGTGCAAGTCAGTTTAACTATAACTTGTTGGATTAGGTTAAGCAATTTCATTTTTATTTATTTATTTATTTGTTGAAAAATTGCTTAACCTAAAAGCCAACTTGTAGTGAAAATGTAAAAAATTAAGTTAAAGTGACTCAACAAATTAGATTCAACTTTAAAATTCAAGGCAGGTAGAAATTTTAAGAAGTGTAGCAAATATTGAGGTATTGATGATTTTTTTTGGTCATTCTATGTGGTCATGTGAGTTATATCAGTAACACTTTACAATAAGGTTGTATTTGTTAACGTTGGTAAATGCATTAATTAACATGAACTAGAACAATAACATTATTTGTTAATCTTTGTTTCCATTTTAATGCCAATGCAATTGTTCATGTTCAAAATCCATTAGTAAATTCCAAAATTAACCGAACTAACATGAACTTAATAAACTTAATTATAACACAAACTTTATGTAGAAAACTTTATCTCTTATTTATTATCGATGATCTATTATCTGATTATCTCAAGTTAGCATCTGTTAAATGTATTCAAAATGAATAAGCAAAACATTATAAGAATTTCACAATATTAAAATGTGAATGTTGAACAACAGAACAGTGAAAAACTTTACTTATAAAATCGCAGAGCAATGTTGGTTTAATACTGTCTTGGTGTAAAACTGCATGTACAGTGCCAGGATTTATTCAACTACTAGAACTATGAAAGTTTGTATTATTTTGATGATGGTTTAATCTCATCACTCTTTTGTGAGCAGATTTACAATTTACTGAAGAGGATGGGTTTTTTTCTGTCAATTCCAGTAATGTTTATCATGGCTTATTACTGCATATCATTGTTACACACTACACACATAAATACACCACTCTCTTCAGATTGACATCTAGTATAAAACGCTGGTTGATTTTAATGACTGCCGTCAACCCTTCCCTCTCCTTTCTTCATCCATCACTTTCTTTCTGGATGAGCATGAAATGTGTCATAATTGAATTTGTGGTGATGTTTTCCTATATTATCTGCTTTGATCTACAGTATTAGACAAATCTGGTCCCACAGAGACTAGAAGTTGGCAAGATTGTTATTACTCGGATGTAAATTGGTATAAGAGCCGTTAAATGCGAGTCTATAGGGGCATGAATCAATTTGATCAAATTTTGATCATGATCACTTTTTTAATTTTGGGGTTGATTATAATCGTGTGCCACCATTGTTGTTTTTCATATATGTTTAAAGAATGTCTGTGGCATGGGTAAACAAATGCCATATACTCTTTATAAAAGGTAAATAAAAGCACTTTTATGATTTTGTATCATTTCTATTATTCCTGATTGTCTCATTATTTTAATATCTCAAAAGTTTTTTTAAATGAAAACTAATAAGTTTTTAATACATGTCTAATAAAGGAACACCTTTTACAACCAATGTTTGACTCTATGTTTAGTGTACACATAATCCAGGTCTTAAGGTAAGGTGGTCCCATCATTAAGTCATTTGAGGTTCTCTGTGTTTACATAAACATCTACCTACACCGCTAACCTGTGTGTTTAGCAGCCTTTCCTTTGAAGCCTGGATAAAGTTCTGGAATGAATTGAGCTGTGTGGGATAATAGGCAAAATATGGGCTATGCTACTGACATTGTGTTTTAGTGTGCTAGATTCATGTGTGCACATTAGTGTCACCCAAGATATTAAAGATATTGGTTTCATTTTCAAAACACAATAGGGTACACGAGGAGGAACAGATGCATTTTTGGGAGATTTCAACAGCGGTTATAACCTTAATGTAGCCTATTAAAAAACAGAGACATAATTGTGTGTCGGGAGAATGAATCACATGACTTAACCTGATAAAGGGAAATAAATGAAACAAGTTTAGGTTAAAAAATGAGGCTTGATGAAGCTTCTCTGATAGAATTTTGAATCTCATAAATGGTTTTTAATGCAAGACAATAACAACAGACTTTCCTAATAAAAACAATATGAATCTTTTGGTGACATATTAACAACTGTTTAGCTAGCATGAACGTGTTGCCAACACACTTGGAAAACATTTTCATCTCCCACTCATTCCAAGACACCTCCCATGTACACCCCAAGCCCGCTGCACTGTCGTATCTTTTCACAGCTCGCTAAAGCATCCATCATGAATCTAAATACCGCCGATTTCTCGACCACCATAAAAGCAGTTATGTTGTGATTGTTGTGGCTGGCCAATTAATTTGTGCTGGGAAAAGCACTCTACAATCCGGACGCACTTCATAATGCCAAATGATAAAAGGTCTAATTGTATTATCACAACTCTTTTAAAGTCCTAAATGCAAGAGAAGAACAGAGAAGCCTTTTAATGCTTCATGGAACACTTCCAGCACCGTTTCATCTGCCTCAGGATAAGGTGTTTTCCCTGTGTCTTGTTAATTGTGGCAGTTTTGTGCTTGCTTGTGTCATAAATAGCCCCGAGTACCTTAATGTTGTGCATGCACAGAGAGGAGTGGGTCGTTTTCAAAGGGCTGCATCGTGCCTCTCTCTCACGCACACTCTATCCTGTTTAACTAAAGCTGAAGAGTTTCAAGTGCGGCTACGTCTTTGTGTTGCCTCTGTCCATTTGCGTCCATCTGAGTGTATGTGTGCGAGTGTTTTGGGGGTAGGGGTCTGAAATTTGTATGCAAGTAGAGTTGGAGTCTTTCTTACTAGAATTCGTATCCCTTCACCTGCTCATCGCAATGAGGCTAGTTCAAGTCTAGCGGACTAATGTGGTTGCATGTGCAAGGGCTACTCAGCACCTGCTTGGTCTTTCCTCTCTCTCTCTATAAATTCTGTTTAATTTGCATTATTAGCATGACACAATTGATTCATATTACCAAATCAGTAAGACAGAAACGATAGTGATGTACTTCAATAATAACTTTTTTCTTTTTTTCTAAAGTACCTGATTTCTCTTTCTCTAGTTTACTTGTTATTCCCTGAATTTCTGTTTCACCAATCCTCCAATTTTTTTTTTAAGTCTGTGTGACTTAAAAAAGACATCATCTACTCATGTGTTTCAAACCTCTATGATTTTCCTGACATGAAAAGAGATTTTACACAGACTTTTGGTGACTGACAGCCTTAGTCCGCATTCACTTTTATTATATGGAAAAAATAGCAGCATTAAAACAAAATTTCTTGTCTTATGATTTACTTATGAAAGATTAAAAAGTAAGAAAGAAAAAAAGAAAGAAAATTACAAATACTTTACAAATAAAATGTATCAACAGAATTTTATTTTTAATAAAATACTGACATACATAAAGAATTATTACATATTTTAATTCCAATTGTGTACCATAAGTTAAGTGTTGTAGTACTTGTGACTGGTCTTGTCTCGTCTCAGTCTTGACTGTTTTTGGTCTTTGTCTTTTCTTGGTCTCAAACTTATTGGTCTCTGATTTTATTTCAAGACCAGTCGAGACTTGTGGTGAATTACACTAATTTGCTGGTGCATTGTCTGATGTGTTAACATCATTATAGGGCTGAGTATCGATTCATATGTTCCAGATCGATTAGATTTCAATTCACAAGCTATCCAATCGATTCGATTTCGATTCTCGGTACGATTCTCAGGCGGATTTTGAGAGCCACAAACCTGTATATTAAACTCTTTTATTTTAGGTAGACTTGGCAGAACCCATCTCTAATTTTCAAATGCATACAATTATGTTAAATACAATACAATTTTGATGCAAGATAAAAAAAGGGATGCTGAAAAAGTCTAGTGGAGAAGACTAGTAATTAGATTAACGTTAATCTTACGTTCAATGTTTGCGAAAATAAATATGAAAAAAAATCGGCTCGTGGCCTTTGAGAATCTATTTTGAATCGACCACGTAAAAAACACGATTCATTGAAAAAAAATTTTTTTGCCCAGCCCTAATCATTAATGTGATTGGATGTGAAACTTTTGGCTTTAAAAACAATCATTAGCTTATTTCTTATTATTTGATTTATTTTGTTACTGTTGTGCTGCTAAAATATTAATGGGGGATTAGCCAAAAAGAAATCTATTAACAAAATGAATACAAAGGCCTACAATATCCAAGATGTGATTGCAAAAATTAAATGAGATCTTGTTTATTTACATTATAACATCTGACGTGATCTGAAAACGTGATACAGGTCTCTAAAATCATTTTTTGATGGTCTTGGTCTTGTCTTGGTCTCGGTTTAGGTGGTCTTGACTACAACACTGCCATAACTATACATTTGGAAAATATGTTATATTTGTATGTAAATATAAATATTAGTTTTGAGATGCAAAAAGTATAACTTTATATTTACATTTTATTTAATTTATACATCTTATAATCTATTTTAGTCGGACTTAAATATTACGTCAGCTTTGATTGAGGGCATACTCACTATTTCACTTATCTACAATGAAGTGAAGTGTTAAAAAGAAAGTCAAATAAAATAGAAATTGATAAAAAAGGCAAGCCTTAGGGTCACCTTGACCTTTGACCTTTAGCTTCTGACTTATGGCCCTCAGTGTTGTGTTAACTATCGCGATGACAGGAGCGTCTGAAAAGCAGAGGGATTTATCCTGAGAAACAGCGTGAGGGAGAGAAAGAATCGGCAAGTGAGGAGATATTTTTCACTCGATGACAGCAGGATGGAATGATGGGCGTGAACTATGGATAAATGATGTCACAGACAGGGAAACAGAAAGAGAGTGACAATGGAAGCTGGAAACGGGGACATAAAATCTGCGTCGAGACAACAAACGCCTGGACGGGACACCGGAGTAAAAACAGCGATGGGGAAGGGTAGACCGAGGTCCGGCCTTTCGACACAATAAACTTTAAGAGTCAGTGAACTTGCTTAAACCCAACGAGCCCCTATCTGACAGAATACACTGGCATTCAAAGGGGTCAACCCCATTCAGTCTCCAAAACGCTGTCATGATAATCCATGGCAAAGATCTCAGCCGGCCTTTCTAAACAACCCTGGAATTTTATACGCTCCCTTTTCTTTTTCTTCTCCCTCCCTCGCCACGTCCATCCTCAAATCTCTCTACCCTGGTATTCACAAAGTCATTAATGAGACATTCAAGGCTTTTTGAAGCGGCCAGAGACATTGTGTGTCAAAGAGTGAAAGACAGGGAGAGAGAGTGTGTGGAAGAAAGGAAAAGGGGAGTAGAGAGGGAGAGCAAACAGTAGAGAGGACCCAAATGTACTCCCAGCTGAAAGCAGTTAGATCATGTTCTTTTCATGGTCCGATTAGAATCAAATCGATCCCCCGGCACCAGCGCCACCCCCACCGCCAACCACACGCATGTCTCTCTGCGCTATACTCTCAACAACAAGCAGACAGGGCTGCCAGCCGTCCACCTGAATGGTAATCAACCAACCCCCCGACCTCCGTGCCTCATAAAACAAAAAACTGAAATTTGTTTGGGACGTGAGTTTGAAGAGAGACAGAAAGAGAGCAAATCGTAAAATGTCAGGCACTGTTGCATCTTGATTGTACCGAGTCTTAGATTTTAAATGAAACATTTCAATAGTATTTTTGCTAATGATCAGCACAATCCATAGGCTATTTTATAAGGTGGCTAATTTGTAGGATCTCATTTCTAAATTTCATTACAATCCGCTTCACGCAAATGATGGTTAGGTTTGGGGGCATGGTCAGTGATGGGGCTTCATTATTGCTTTTTTTTAAAAATTCACATTACCCACCCATAATGGGATAAATTGTGTCATAATTTTGGTAAACAAATAAAAATATATAGTTAAATGTTGGCTGATCCAACTATTATTCCACCTAAGAATGTGAAGTAGTATTGCTTGGTTTGTATAGCCTACAGGGCGATTTAGTTAAGTGGGTATTTAGTCTGTACATCAGAAATGCATTGGGAAGATTTCGTGCACAAGTGGCATTGTGGCTGAGATATTCAGTGGGATAGTTACGTGCCTGGGGTCTTTTTAATGAAAACGGTAGAATTGTGCAAGGGGTATTTAGTGTCATAGTACCAAGAGCTATTAGACTCACTCAACCAATAGATGACACTTACTTTCTCTTAGCAGCTGCGTACACTTCACAGAGAGCCCGAGCGAGCGAGCATCTCGAGAGGTATGTGGGCCGTTGATGAAGTTTGTATGAGGCACTGGCGATTTGTGATGGTGAGCTTTTTTCTGTGTGTGTCGCTGGTACACGGGGAGGGTTCATAAGGGTACTGTGTAGTGGTGATGACCTTTGTCTCTTATGCCGACACTTGCAGCTGGGCCAAGGCCTGGCACCCCTCCGCTTTCATTCACATTCAAATCCAAGTTCAGCTCAGGTTATAAGCAGCTATTAGTTTATATATAAGGATTTATTTATTTATGATATTGATTTAATAAATATAATGACAAAATAACAGCTACATTTCTGCAAACTTTTTCTCTTTTTTGTTAGTTTACTGGCTATCACTGTAACAATTTTTTTTAAGTTTTGACATGTGATACATTGACATAACTTATAAAAACAAGTTGAAATTGTTATATAAAATATATGTTGATTTGAAATAATTTTAACAGTGCAGTACTTTTCTTTTATAGTTGTGCATCTTGTTTGTGCCGAATAAATACGCTCACAATGTTCTTAATAAAAAAACTCCAGGTACTGCAAGCTCTTTGGTTTCTCAGCATGCTTTGCACATTTTGGTTGCTCCCCGCAGTGGCTTTAATGGTGAGATGTCAATCAGGGCAATTGAGGATTCATACAGAACCATCACAAAAGGCAGATCATTGATGCTCAGTGAGGCAACACACTTTTGATTCTTGGTGTGAATGTATTTATAATTTTTCCTTGTGAGATAACTTAAATATGTCTTGTAATGGGGGCAGCAAATAATTTTAATTATAATGTTTTACTTTTAGGATTTTTTCCTTTTTTCTGAAAAAGTTAAGTATTACAGATTCTGGAAGGGGTATGTTAACTTTAATTAGTGGGTTTGTAAACCCCTTTGCCACTGGCTGCACTGTAAAAACTGTTTCTGTGCCTTTTAACAAAGATAAAACGAGTAAAGTGTATTAAAAAAAATAATTCTTGTTTTTTTAATCAAAATTTTAGTTAAAATAACATAAAAAGATGAATAATTTGAGTAATTCTAAATGAACACTTTATCGAGTAAATTCAGCTTCATTTTATCATGTATAATCCACTTAAATTTGTAAGAAGGAAATTAACTTAATAATTTTGTGTTGAAACTACATTAATGATTTTAGTAAACATAACTAACTAGGCAGTAGACTAGTAGGACAGTGAAATTTAAATTTAAACGCTATTTTATATGTTTTTAACTAAAAAGAAAGACTTTTTAGTGTTTAATGTTCATTTATCTTCGAGATTTAGAAGAGTTTTTGTTTCATCTTTGAGTTTTGTAGTTACCATTGTTCAGAAGACTGTTGCTTGTGCATAGACTGCATACTGAAGTATTTCGCGCTTTACAGCTGCCCAAAAATAAACTGGGTGGGCGCGTTGATTGAATAAACAATTTGTGCCCTCATCTCACAGAAAGATAAAGTCTAAATCAATGTTTATGGAAACAACAACAAACCATAAAAAAGTTACCTGTACCACACTGAAAAAAATGATTCATTGAATTTAATCAATTTTTTTAAGGTAAGTGGTTGCAATCAATTTCTTTAAGCTACATTTAAACAAAAGTTTTATATTTTATTTTACTTTACTAATATTTTTTGTTTAAATGTAGCTTAAATAAATTGATTGCAACCACTTACCTTAAAAAAATTGATTAAATTCAATGAATCATTTTTTTTCAGTGCAAGAAAAGTAAATTAAACTGAGTTATACTAGAACTATTAGTTAACTCAACTTAATTTTGTTGCGTTGTTTTTTTACAGTGTTTATTATACTTAAAAAAGGTTACAAGTTGACTCAACTTAAAACATCAAATGCAGCCACTTGCCTCAATTTTTATAAGTTAGATTTAGGTATTACTTTTTACAGTGTGGTTAATACAATACACTCACATTGACAAAAAAATGATACAACAAAGCAGAAGCGGACACTACTTGAGTATTTTAAGTAACTTTACCAACCATCTGTGCTTTATCAGAGTGTGTCTTGGGAAAAAACTTTTTGTTTACTTTGTGTAAATTGTAAATTGTGTACTTTTACTTTTCTTGAGTAAAGGTAAAAAAACCTAGATGTTTAATGTACTTAAATATTAAATATAAACCAAATACTTGAAATTATAAAATGTAGTGGAGTAAAAATTATGATAATATACTTTGGAATGTGTTTTCCAAAGAAAAACACTGATAAAATACAAATACTTAAAAATTTACTTTTGTGAATACTTAAGTAGTCTTTGCCTCTGCAACAAAGCAGGTGGTTAATTATTTTGTTGAGTTTATCTTCAATATTTTGTTGATTTAATAAGTTAAAGTTTATTAATTTAATGAGCATGCAGTTTATTCTTGTTAAAACAACTAAAGACTGCTATATAGAGTAAATTTCTGCAGTAAGATATTTATTTATGAACCTCAGAGACACTCATTTCAAATGATCTGCATACAGCAGAAAACAGTAACCATGGACTCAGTCTCAGATAAATACTATCACACAGACAGTGTTTATCTCAAAGTTGTTCACAGGACAAAATAATTTAGTCAGCAAGAAAACTGTTTAGACTGATCACATTTAGTTTACACATAAAAGAAACAGACGAAACTGTTTTATTGTACAGTGAGCCCATACGGCTCCATCACGCTCTCTCTTCCATACTTTCTCACTTTGGTTACTGTTTAACTGTCAGGCAGCTGCTATGTAAGTGAGTGGGTGGGACCACCCTTGGGTGTGTTACATTGACACCTCTCTCTTTCTCTCTAGTTTTCCCCTTTTCACCTTCCCCTTTTATTCATTTTGCAGCTGCATCACCCAGTCACTTTCTCTCCCGAACTCCCTCTGTAACTCTCTCCTTTTGCATTTGTCTCATCCAGTCCAGAAGATGGATGGAAGAGGCTCTAAACCAGGCCAACAATAGTTGCTAGCGCTAAGGTGAGCTCTTGCAGCTGTGCTAACTGGCTAGCGTGAACGTCACAGTATGGCAACAGTATGCTTTTGTTCTGGCCTCCAGCATGAAAAGGGCCACGCGGGGGGGTTCGCATAGCGCGCTAGCGCCGGGTCATTTTTCTCTCTCTGTGCCACTAATACCCTTCTGCCCTCTCTCTCCCTCTGCAGCTGTGTGTGTGCGTGCTAGCATTAGCGGGAGGAAATGTGAGGGCATGGGGATGATGGAATACGTGCGTGCGGCGGGCGGTTGGGGCCTGTTTTGGGCGCGTTTTCCCCGCCGTCCTATTAGGGGCTTGTTTATTGGCCTTGTGATGCCATTGTCCTGCGTGTTCAGGGGCGGCCACACTGCGTAATTGGCCGATTGGCCACGCTCTGCAGCGACGGAGGTGATTTATAATGTGCCCTGAATGGGACTGACTTCATAACGTCACAGAATAACGCTGAATAAACGCCAGAGAAACGTTAATAAAAGGATGAAACGTCCACCGAGCCCTTTGTGTCGGTGTGAAATCGCCGATTGGGACAAAGAGAGTCACTGGAGGCCCTGCTTTCTCCTTTAGTTTCTATTTTTCTCCACTTCTCCCTCTTTATTAATCTCTCTTTCTCTCCTTTTCTTCACTGTTTATCTACATCAGTCGCTCTTTATATCGCTCTCTTTTCTCCTTCTTTTACGCCTTGTCTCTCTTGCTGTTTTTCCATCTCTCTCTGTCTCGGCTAACCTCTGGCCTTTCTCTCGCTCTCTTTCTCTGTCCTTTTTGCCTTTGTACCGTTTTTGTTAATGCCTCTGTAGTTAGAGCTGTCGGCTCTCACTTATTCTCTCTTTCTCATTCAGTCGCTCTAGTTTTATCTTAATCTTTCTGTCTTTAAAAAGACCTTCTTAGCAGCAGACTCCTGTCTGACATGAGTGATGTTGGGTAGTCTTTACCTCATTGCTAGGTTTTACAGTAAACCAAGTTTTACCTTAAACTTTGCCAACCTTGAGTGTATTACATTTAACATTTAAATGACATTTTAAACTAAAATTTAAACTTTTTGCGTGTTTTAGCTGTTCATTTACACGAAAACACAAAGTTGAAAAAGTTTGTTATCATTTCCATGTAAACTACAAAAACACGAATCTGTGAAAGTGGTGGTGTCATGTTATGGTTTAGACATTATGTGACACTGCCAACTGGCCTGGCATGCATATTAATACAGCATTTTTTTTTACGTGTCCATTATTAATAGATCATTTTTGTGTACATAAGTATCATCTTAATATTTATGCATTTTCAGAGGGCAAGAACCTTCTAAACATGCAGATTTAATTTTCATTTAAGTATACTTGAACTTAGCATAAGAGCGTGGGAGTTTTTTTTCCAAGTTTTTTTTTTTGCCAATTTGCCTTTATTTAACAGTAAGTAAGGAAAGGAAACAGGAAAGTACAGGGAGGAGAGAGGCATATGGATCGGCAAATGACCACGAGCAGGGAAAAAGTGCGAAAGCACCACACGTCGGAGCACTGCCCACTACACTATCGGCTCCGATGCATGGGAGTATTTTTATACTGCAATTTAATGCTGCCTGGAAAATAATGTCCCAAACGCTCCAGATTTCCATCAGGAAAATATGTCAGTAAAAATATGATTCCAAATTTTGGAGCATGATTTGAATGATCCCACTTGATCAATCAATTACATGAAGTTACTTCATTACTGAATAGTGTTATTCCATTTCAGATTCATTAATCATCAAATGTATCTTCACTAACTGATATTCATCTGATGGGCACGTATGCTCTATACTGAGACTCCAGCCCATTTCCTGACCAATCAGCTTGGGTATTCTTCTGCCTCATTACTGCATTGGGTCAGCTGTGGGTTTGTGTGTGGGCAGTTATAAAGCTGATGGCGTGCGGAGGGCAGGTTTTAATGACCTCCTAATTAAGTCTAACCCTCCCACCATTGACCTGATCATGTAGTAGAGGTTAAAGGTCATTTACATAGAGACTGGTAACCAGTGTCCAACACTAAACTAACTGAATCGGAAGTTCTCGCATTCGCAGAACACATCCTTCCTTTTCTGTGTATATAATTCTTTATTGCTGAGCCTCATTAAAAATAATGGATCTTCCTGAGGTCTCTCTCACACTCACTGTCTGGTCTTTTGGCTAGTCAAAGCACTGTTGTTTTTAACCCTCTAACACGTCTATTATTAAATCTTAAAGGGAAATCATACAGTTTGGTAAATATCCTAAATGTGCATCACCACATCAGACATGCATAACACTATTGTCATTTCAAAACACAATGACAAATACGGAGTACATTTCTACAGAAGTATGGGTAACTGTCAAACTCGTGATGGGTATAATTTTTAATTAAAAATTGCTTTTAAAAACCATTTACTGTAGTGGACACCATGCAACAACAAGTTAAATAAATGTAACCTGATGAAATAAAAACGTTGAAATATCTTAAGCCAGGTGTCTCCCAAGCCAAGCTTATATAAAAAATATGTAATAAATACATTTTACAATTGAGGCTATTAGTAGAATGTGCTTTGGCGGGCACCTAACAGACTCCTGATGGCCGCGGTCACCACATTGGAGACTCATGTCTTAAAGGATTAGTCCAATTTCTTTAAAAAATCCAGATAATTTGCATACCACCATGTCATCCAAGATGATGATGTCTTTCTTTGTTCAGTCGAGAAGAAATTATGTTTTTTGAGGAAAACATTCATGGATTTTTTTCATTTTAATGGACTTTAATGGACACCAACACGTAATGCAGTTTAAAATTGCAGTTTCAAAGGACTCTAAAAGATCCCAAACGATGCATAAGGGTCTAATCTATCAAAACAATTGTCATTTTTGACAATAAAAATAAAAATATGCACTTTTAAACCACAACTTCTCGTCTATCTCCAGTCCTGTGACGCGCCAGCGTGACCTCTCGTAATTGCGTAATGCCGTGGAAAGGTCACGTGTTACATATATGAAACGCACATTTGCAGACCATTTAAAACAATAAATTGACACAAAGACATTAATTAGTATCATTCCACATACAACAACGTCGGAACGGTCCTCTTTCTCCACACTTGTAAACACCAGGGCATAGTTTCGGTATGTCATCCGCAAACTCTTGACGTGATGACATATTGCATGAGGTTGCGCTGGCACGTCACAGGACCGGAGATAGATGAGAAGTTGTGGTTTAAAAGTGCATATTTTTAATTTTTCTTGCCAAAAATGACAATCGTTTCGCTAGACAAGACCCTTATGCCTCGTTTGGGATCATTTAGAGTCCTTTGAAACTGCAATTTTAAACTGCATTAAAACTGTTAAGTGTTGGGGTCCATTAAAGTCCGTGAAAAAAATCATGGAATGTTTTCCTAAAAAAACATAATTTCTTCTTGACTGAAGAAAGAAAGACATCAACATTTTGGATGACATGTTGGTGAGTAAATTATCTGGATTTTTTAAAGAAAATTGACTAATCCTTAAAGCTAATTCAATTTTATTTGCATAAAAATTTAAGTGCAACAAGGAATTTTTTGTACAGTCTATGATGTTTAAAAAAACATGAATATCTAATTATCAATTCTTCTTGACTTTCCTCGTTCCCAAGGGACATTACTAGAGAGTTTCAGTGGTCTATACAACCACCGCACCCCCCTACCCACCCCCTAATGGGAGGGTGTTAATATAGTCGCTTTTGCCCTGGTGGTAAATAGGAACAGTTTCTCTTGTGTTAATTCTTCATTTTGTCGCTGTCTGTGTCCAAGACCTCTCAGCGTTCAGTCTCTTATCCTCCACTAAACGTTCAGCCACCCCCACCTCGTTCCACATTTCTTTCCCCCCTTTTCACTCTCCCCTCTTCTTTTCATGAGGCCATCTAGATTATGTTGCTAAGGAGATTTTTTTCCTCCTCTCTCTTTTTGCCTTTTTTCCAGTGTTTTCCATTGATTTGGTGTTAATGCATTTTCAATGCCCCTCGGTGTGTGCGAGGGGAGTGGGGGGGCACCAGGAGTGCAGTCCTAACACTCACTAGAGGAATTTTACTCTGAAGGGGTCGCTGGGAGGGGGGTGCCCAAAGAGAGCCACTCAAGTGAAAAATTAGGTGATTTTAACCAAGCATGGGAGCCGGCTCACCAAGACGCGCACACACACGCTCACCCACACAAACCGAGTAGCACAGTGACCACCCACCCCTCTTGTGTCGTCCATTCTCTCTTCAGAAACACTCACAGGTGGACTTGCAAAGACTGCCATTCACCTCGCTCGTGCCAGTGGAGACCTGTCAACTCAGAATCTGCAAAAGAGAAGAAAAGGACATAAGTAACATGTTAAAACAATATTGAAGTTAACTTATAAAAGCTCATTTTAAAATATCTCTCTCGAATCCCAAATGCTAAAATACTTTATTATACAGCAGTGTTTGTATACTATGTAGTCCAATTCCTAGATGCTGTAATGTTTTGTAGTAAACATTAAAGTTTATTACAGTACAGGATTTATTACAGTTCATCAACTTACTATATACTTTAGTTAATATAGTTAGTCTTTCCAGGGTTTTTTTGTGATTGTTGCGGGCAAAAATCCTTGATCTTGCGGAACGTTTTCTTTAAAAATACGATGGAATATTTTATGCAATGGGATATTTATGCAATGAAATTGCGGGGACTTGCCAAAATTGCGGGAACTTGCAAAAACTGTTTGCAGCTGTTGCATTGATGTTCACGTCGCGTAATTATGTCACTTCCTAACATTCCCATGACAACAGGGGATATGGCTGCGCATGTGTGAAGTAAATACAAAAATTTTTTACTTTCTGCTAAGATATACAGTCTTGTTCAAAATAATAGCAGTACAATGTGACTAACCAGAATAATCAAGGTTTTTAGTATATTTTTTATTGCTACGTGGCAAACAAGTTACCAGTAGGTTCAGTAGATTCTCAGAAAACAAACAAGACCCAGCGTTCATGGTGTGCACGCTCTTGGGGCTGTGCAGTTGGGCGATTGGTTTAGAGGGGTGTGTTCAAAAAAATAGCAGTGTGGCATTTAATCACTGAGGTCATCAATTTTGTGAAGAAACAGGTGTGAATCAGGTGGCCCCTATTTAAGGATGAAACCAACACTTGTTGAACATGCATTTGAAAGCTGAGGAAAATGGGTCGTTCAAGACATTGTTCAGAAGAACAGCGTACTTTGATTAAAAAGTTGATTGGAGAGGGGAAAACCTATAAAGAGGTGCAAAAAATGATAGGCTGTTCAGCTAAAATGATCTCCAATGCCTTAAAATGGAGAGCAAAACCAGAGAGACGTGGAAGAAAATGGAAGACAACCATCAAAATGGATAGAAGAATAACCAGAATGGCAAAGGCTCAGCCAAGATCACCTCCAGGATGATCAAAGACAGTCTGGAGTTACCTGTAAGTACTGTGACAGTTAGAAGACGTCTGTGTGAAGCTAATCTATTTTCAACAATCCCCCGCAAAGTCCATCTGTTAAAAAAAAGGCATGTGCAGAAGAGGTTACAATTTGCCAAAGAACACATCAACTGGCCTAAAGAGAAATGGAGGAACATTTTGTGGACTGATGAGAGTAAAATTTTTCTTTTTGGGTCCAAGGGCCACAGGCAGTTTGTGAGACGACCCCAAAACTCTGAATTCAAGCCACAGTACACAGTGAAGACAGTGAAGCATGGAGGTGCAAGCATCATGATATGGGCATGTTTCTCCTACTATGGTGTTGGGCCTATTTATCGCATGCCAGGGATCATGGATCAGTTTGCATATGTTAAAATACTTGAAGAGGTCATGTTGCCCTATGCTGAAGAGGACATGCCCTTGAAATGGTTGTTTCAACAAGACAATGACCCAAAACACACTAGTAAACGGGCAAAGTCTTGGTTCCAAACCAACAAAATTAATGTTATGGAGTGGCCAGCCCAATCTCCAGACCTTAATCCAATTGAGAACTTGTGGGGTGATATCAAGAATGCTGTTTCTGAAGCAAAACCAAGAAATGTGAATAAATTGTGGAATGTTGTTAAAGAATCATGGAGTGGAATAACAGCTGAGAGGTGCCACAAGTTGGTTGACTCCATGCCACACATATGTCAAGCAGTTTTAAAAAACTGTGGTCATACAACTAAATATTAGTTTAGTGATTCACAGGATTGCTAAATCCCAGAAAAAAAATGTTTGTACAAAATAGTTTTGAGTTTGTACAGTCAAAGGTAGACACTGCTATTTTTTTGAACACACCCCTTTCAACTAATTGCCCAATTGCACAGCCTTAAGAACGTGCATATCATGAATGCTGGGTCTTGTTTGTTTTCTGAGAATCTACTGAACCTACTGGTAACTTGTTTGCCACGTAGCAATAAAAAATATACTAAAAACCTTGATTATTCTGGTTAGTCACATTGTACTGCTATTATTTTGAACAAGACTGTATATGACTTTATGCTACGAAAATGCGAGGATTATGAAATCATCCAAGCTCTGGATATTTTGCGAGCAGAAATCTGCAATTTATGCGGCAAAAGTGCGGCGTATTTAAAAAATGCTGCCTACACATAAATATGCGGACTTTGGCTGATTATGCATGAAATCATGCAATCGTATAATCGTGTTTTTCTGGAGGGACTGTTTAGTACATGCAAGGAATAATTGACAATGGGCCGTTGAATTATTTGAAAATAATGCACACCCAACACGCAAGCCGAAGTCAATTATTCCACTTCTACCATGGCTACCACAGACATTGCTAAGACATTGCTCTGGTGGTTATTTTAAAGGGTACATATTATGAAAATCGGACTTTTCCATGTTTAAGTGCTATAATTGGGTCCCCAGTGCTTCTATCAACCTAGAAAATGTGAAAAAGATCAACCCAGTAACTTGTTTTGGTAAATCATTCTCTGCAAAAAAAAAATAGGTCATTGAAATTTGGCTCCCCCCGTGATGTCAGAAGGGGATAATATCGCCCCTTAATCTGCACTATCCAACCAGGACACTACCATTTAGTGCAGAGATCAGCTCATTTGCATTTAAAAGGACACACCCAAAACGGCACATTTTTGCTCACACCTAGAAAGTAGGAATTTTAACATGCTATAATTAAGCAATATCGCTCGAGTAGGAGTGTGATATAGCTTGTGCCTCTGGCCTAATCACAGCCGTGATGATATAGAGCTATATCACACGACTCCGAGAGCGATATTGCTTTTATACAACAGTTCGACGGCACACGTTTGAAAAACGAAAACTAGAAAACAACAACGGAGTAATTTTAAAAGCCTCTTTGTTTGGGAACTACTTTCTTCCGCCACGGATTTGAAGGCCAGAATTACAGGTAACACTTTCGGCTGTTTTGAATATCATAATAATGGATTTGCCGTTTTTAAATATAACAATTTCTTGGTCACAAAGTGTAGTTTTAAGATTAGTTAAGTCGAGAATATATATGTACAATATTCAAATGAAGTGGATTAGTAAAGATAGCGCCAGTTTGAATGTCTGCTTAGCAAGATTCGCTACTCGAGATCCAGAGCAATGAGCGGACGTCAGGGTTCACTCGCCCCGCTGACCACCGCCCTATCTGGGCTACATCTGTGACAGGGATTCCCTGGCTCTGGTGTTGGCCCGCGGTCTGTGTTTGATGGTCAAAATTGAGATCAAATCAGCAGTATTTGGTGTCATTAAACTATAACTTGTTTTCTTATTCATATTTTGTGTTGTTATTGTTTTGGCGCGAGGTAAAAGTTAATAAAACTATATTTATATAACGTTGCTTTCCCATTTAATCTTAACACGATACGAGCACTCGCTTATTATTAGGCTTTGTTCTTGTCAGTACTATATAAAACAGATTTTCACAGATGTTTTTGCATGCTGCTTATAAATATATCAGTGGCGATATCTCATAACGTGTTTTAATAGTCACGTCAGGATAAAATAAATTATCAATTGTCCAATTTAAAAGCTGCAGTGCTTACCTTGCAGTTCCACGGTGTTTTCGCGTTCTGAGGAGAGAGATCGCTTCAGAGAATTAATTGTTTTTATTCCTTTTTCCAAGTGTTAATCGTCCACACGATGTGACAATACTCCACTTAAAGTTACATCCAAGAGCGCTGATCTTTGACGGGATAAGTACTTCCGATTGGGATTCACAGACTGATTCACGAGCTAGTGAACTAATGAGACACACGGAAAGTGTTTAAAAACAGCGCGTCTGTGCTGTCAGAGATGAGCCTAATAAGAACCTCCATTCATTCACTAATACTAAAATGACGAGTAGGTGGCGGAATGATACGAAAGGTGAAGCGGTTACTGTGCCATTATCAGTACAATATCGAATAGCTCTTAGCCAATCAGATTCGAGAACCAGAAAGAACTGTTGTATAATAAATATTATTTTAAGTTAAAACTTCACATAAGTACTCTGGAGACACCAAAGATTTATTTTACATCTTAAAAAAAGGCTTGTGAAATGTCCCCTTTAAGACATTTGATCGGTTAAGTGTGCGTTTTAAAAAAAATAATGCATACCTTTGGAACATTTCTTAACCAATCAGAATAAAGCATTTGACAGCCCTGTATTATAATCCAATAATATACCAAAGTATACTACTATTTACTATGGTTTACTGTAACCAATACTAAAGCATACAACAGTATTATTTCATGTAGAATACTTCATGCTGATTGGTCAGTTGCAGCATTCTGTTGTCAAAAATGTTAATTTGACTTAATGAAAAAAATTCCCTGTTCAATAAAAACCTTAGCTAATACAATGCTGTTTTGCAATAATAATCGACGGACTGTGTGCATTACTTATTAATCCCGCACCTAAATATACAAAATCAACAACAGGTTTGTTCTATAGAATTAGGTTACTACATTATGGGCCAGTTTCCCGGACAGGGTTTATGTGTGTTAAGATTTGTCAGTGCAAGCTGTTTTCAGTTCAGACGATACAAACATGCATTTTAGACTGGAACTAGACTTAACCCCTGTCCGTGAAACCGCCCCTTTAACTTCCAAATAAACTGTTTAGACACACTGTATCTAAGTATCTATGCTGTAAACCTACTACTTAAGCAATAATATGTGACCATGTCTGTGATATTCAGGCTTAAGTCTTATAATCTAAATCTGAGATTTAGAGCATCAAAGTTTGTTTTAACTCATTGATTTCAGATTGATTTCAATCTTTGACATGACCTTACTCAGTCAAGATACCAAGGTTATATTTCCACATAATGTTCTTTACAGTAAATCACAAAAATGACTTTATCTGTGTTTTCACAAACTGGGTTACAGTACATAACTGTTGCATATAAAAGCACTTTTTACAAGCATATTGTTCACATTGATCTGTGCTGTCCTTGTTTGCTCCCTCGATTGTCAGTCACTCTGTAATTTGTGGTTCCAGTGATGGTGTGAATGGCAACCTCAATGGTTTTCCAGTTTACCTAACTGTGACATAATGAATAATATACCCGTCGTCTTATTTCTATGTATGTTTCTATATCTTACTTCCGTCTTTCTTCTTTTTTGTTCCCACGGACACAACAGTGTTCTTCTCTGCCCAGCTGTGGAGACGATTCTAATCTAGTTACCACTTTGCTGGATTCACCAATCAGGGAGGAGCTAAATTTAGAGTCGGCAGGAAACAGAGCTGCCAACACCCACTGCAGGCTTGCGGGTTCTGAGCCTCAAGAGTCAAAGGTCATGACATCCGTCTGACTTTGTATGCATGAATGTATAAGTTTCTCTTGTTGCCCCCTGTGTTCATCCACTGCACCTGCAGATTCCTGCTCATCCTGTCTGTTTCTGTGCGTATGTGTGTTCAGGTGTGTGCCTAAAGGGTTTGGTCACTGCCCCTGTGTAAATGTTACCAGAGCTGTGGGGCCACACATGACCTTCTGTCATTAACCCAAAAACTACAGCACCGTTCCTGCTAGACAGTTTTTACAGCTGCTAATCATTGCAATGACTCTGACTAGAAGGCACTTGCAAATACAGAGTGTTGAATCATGGGCGTTTCACATGGTATGCGAAATCGCAGCGCGGCTGTTGCTTTTCTTGTGGAAGCGTTATGTGCAGCATTTATTGCAAATATTTGTATCTTCAGCGGCACCTGCCATGAAGAGCCGTGCATGTGGAAGGGGCATGATTTTGGGTGCATGCTTCACGCTCTGTTCTTGGTGCTCCTGTCAACTACACTCGCGACTGCCGCATCCTGTCTGAAAGGCCCATCATGCATACCCATTTCTAAAGACTATTGAAGTCACCAGCAATGCAATAAAATGCAGGGAAAAAACAAGTGCACAGATATTACAATGTTCATGTAGCTCAGTAAATTTTCCTTAAATGCACTGTTAGTTGATTTGGATGAAAGTATCCACCAAATGCATAATGTAACATAAATGCTTAAATGAAAAGCTGGAGCCTCTTTGCTGCACTTATTCAGCGTTGGTTTTGATTCACTTATTCTCAATCACTGTATTACTCTCACTTTAATGCAAAATGTGTTCAAAATTTTGTGCTACACTTTTCCACCCTCTTCTCTGTTACGATGTAAGCAATAATTTTGTTGCGTGTGTAAAATATACTTGACCTTTGCTGTTTACATTGCTGAGAAACTGACAGAGTAAACATTTTTCTATCTGATAGTCTCTCTCTCCTGATCTCTTCTAGCACTACACTTGTTTCTATGTGTGTGTAACTATGCATGTACTATTTTGTTTGTAATGAGAGTGTTCGAAAACTAGATTAGAGAGACCCAAAGGAGCAGACGGGGCCAGCATTAATTACGCTGCTTTCAGAGAGCTTGTTTACTCATTATTATGGATAATAACACAGTGAGAAGGAGACAGGAAAAAATGGCAAATACGATACTAACCGCCATACAAATGTAAATATAAGTCATCTGGGATCTTCTCAGAGGTTAGTCCATTCTTTAGGCACTGCAGCTATTCGAAAAAAGTAGTTTTTATTGTGGTCACTTTCTGTACACAGACACAAATGAGACTATTGTTGGCATACATTAAAATACCAGCCATATTTGCGCAAAACTTTAGAGATGCTTTCTAAATGTCAATAAAAACTATTGCGAAATAACAGTATTTCTATTACATGATGTAATGCGAATAAAACATCATTTTGTTTTCTTGTGATAAGTCATTACAAAAACCATGACAACGGGTGTGTTCAACTCATAAACTGTAAAAAATATGGACGTAGTGTTCTTGACATCACCCATTGGTTTCTGAAGATCGTTTTTGAAGCTTAAAGTAAGCGTTGCCTGCCGTCGCCATCTTGGCCACACGTCACCGCGCATCACACGCTGATAACCAAAAATGGATAAAGAGGCGGGACGTGGGTGAAGCTGAGGTGGCTGGTTGCTGCAACAATGCCAGCCTTGCTCGATTCTAGCGACAGCAGTGGCAGTTCAACCATCACTAAGGTGGCCACGCCCTTAATTATGCAGAACTTTAAGGCTTAATATAATTAAAACGGATGAGTTACAAAAACATTCACCTCCCTCACAGTTGTCATGAAAGGCAAAATTAGCTATACAGACCAAAAACTATTTTTGTAACAGGCTGTAAACATATTTTTTTACTCTAAAGTTGGCCATTTTAACATGGAGGTCTATGGGAATTTTCTCCCTTTTGGGCCAGCCTCAAGTGGCCAGTCGATGAATTGCTGTTTAAGTCACTTCTATATTAGTCTCACATAGCCAGACCTTCAATACTGAAGGTCTGGTGTTTTTCGCTGCTTTTTCTGGACAAAGCCCGCCCACGAGCTGTTTGACTGACATGTCAAACAACCAATCACCATTTGTTTCGTGTAGCGTCACGTTTCGGACTCCCCACAATAACGAGCCGGCTGGCAACAAGTCAGTTATTGAAATAACCAGCCGCAACCGGATAGCATCTAAATAAACAACATTACTCACCATAGAACAACGTTGTGCACTTCGTCAACAGCCACACCAATGGAGACGCTCCCGTTAAACATCTGTTTGAAGCATATCTCTCCACTTTTAACACATACAAGCAATTCAGGAGAACCGAACTTTTTGACTCCACTAACTGCCTCAAGCAAAACTCTTGGACGTCTTTTAGAGAGTCTATGCTGCGAACTTTGCACATTTTTGAGAATCCATGTTTAGCAGATAATGATAACTGCTCATTATTATCCACGTGAACACGACTGATTCTCTTCCTCAATGGAACGTCAGAGCTTTGTTTTCCAGGGACCGAAACTAATCGCGACACTCGTGTCACCTGGAAATCC
The DNA here is from genome assembly GCF_027580225.2 of Misgurnus anguillicaudatus. Classification (NCBI taxonomy): domain Eukaryota; kingdom Metazoa; phylum Chordata; class Actinopteri; order Cypriniformes; family Cobitidae; genus Misgurnus; species Misgurnus anguillicaudatus. Next base: position 17,449,836 of record NC_073354.2, read on the forward strand.
GTTTTTTTCCAACCAATCAAAGACAACTTTGACATTCTCACAGGGTTTCCAGAAAAGTGTACGAAAACATCAGACGTTCAGCCAACAGTCTGTGTGACGTCTGAGGCTGAGACTACTTCTGTATTGGCTTCATCAGAGAGATCAGAAGGTTGAACCTCGGTTCAACTACATATGGTGCTCCACAGTCTGACAAGGGGATGACATCAAAATACCTTGAGAGCGATTCGAAAGCATACAGAGGAGTATTTGGATGTCATGCGCTTGTCGGTTCTTGCGACGCAGCATGAATTTAAACACACCTAAACATACCACACCATATTTAAAGAACGATCATGTGACTTTTACGCACGTCAGGTGACCTGTAAATGCGAAAAAAAAACTGTATCCACGGCACATTTGCGTTACTTTTCTATTTTGAATTGTCTGAAAAACACTTCACCCATGAGCGTTAAAAATTTTTTCGGCAGTTTTTGCGAAATGTGCACGTTTCCATGTGGCACATTTTCAATTTCAATTTGTGTAATTTGAAGTGTAATGGAAATGTATCTAATAAGATTTGTAAACAAATGTGGTAAGCTTAGTTCATTTGTTTGACATTTGTGAACCTGCCTTTGAAAACTATGCTAAAGTCTCATATCTAATTATCGTCACTGTCCGATGAAAACCACGTATGTCCATTTTGCAGATTTTTAGACGGATTGTATGTCCAGGTTAATTTCCGTATACAGTATGCTTCACATATCTAAATGGCCAATGAAAAGTTGTGAAATCATGTCATCTGATTTTCACGTATATCCATTAGGTGTCAAAGCTGTCAATCACGTCGCGTACCTCCCGCCCTGTGGAAGCATCTCGCCCGTCTCGTGAAGTTTCATCAAAGCTCAGCACTGGATAGCCGAATAAACATAGCCTGGTGAGACAATGAATTTCCTTCATCGAGGTAAACATTTCCCCCCTGACGCCAGATGTAACGTTACATCTAGGAGTGACAAAATTACGGTAGAGGACTGTGCAAACCAAATATCTGTCTAGCATTACCATGTCAGTGTATTGATTCATTGTCCCTTCATAGTTTGCAAGAGACATTTAATAAATTTACAATTAATATTAAATAAACCAAGCGTATTTAATAAACTACGACGTAGGCTATTTAATAAACTGAGCGTATTCATCTGTCAATATGAAACGCCACTTGGCCATTCCAATTAATGATCGGAAGAACGCGTATCGACCACAATTACTGTAAAATATGCACATATTTCCATTTAAACTCAATTTTGATCAAATGTGGATTATATCATTACACTGGCAAGAATCTGGTTACATGTAAAGATGCCGTACCAAGTATGACAACGCTACATTCAACTGCTTTTGAAATACAGTGTTTTTTTCACTTCCTGAAAAGTAACCGTTTTAGACATACGTGAGTTTCATCAGGCAGCAACGTTATGAGATAATGAGCATCAAAATGTGACTTCAACCCTTAATTTCTGTATGATTTCAATCTTTGACAGGGTTTTACAGTATTAGAGATAGTATTAAAGATATTAAGGTTATTTTCCACACAATGTTCTTTACATTATGTAGGATGATTTTATGTAGAAATTAGTCAAACTTTTTTGTGATTTGGATTTTCACAAGCATAATCACATACAGTAAAACTATAAGACTATACAACAGGTACTTGTATACATTTTAAGTAAATGAATAAGAAATGTTGGAGTTCAAATATAAAATATCTGAGTGTAGACTGCAAATTTTGTGGCGCTTTTCCATAGTACCCCACGGTTTAGTTTAGTTTGGGTCGGGTCAGCTCACCTCACTTTGGCATGGTTCGCTTTTCCATCAAGTTTAGTATCACTTCGCAGGCGTGTCGTTATATTTGCGCTGCCTACTGCTGTGACATCATACAAGTGAGAGCATCGTTGTACATTCCCATACATTTATTTATTTGTCAGTCCGCCACAAAATTAAAATTGGCCACCACAAAGAGATGCTTGCACATCGCGTTTATCACTACCTCAGTCTCACATGACAGTTTCTGTTCAAACACCTGTGGCGTCAGTCGACGGCGCTCCGCTGAGCCTCATTGAAGTTGCATTTAAGCATTTATAATACTGACGTGCTCGTCGCGAATGTTCCGCCACAAACTGCAAGTCTGGAAAAAACTGTTTTGGTGTCCCTAATTCTCAACCTGTGGATGTTTTTCATCGCTAAAAGGGAGTTTGGGAACTTAAAGCAGAGCACAGATGACAACAGGTTTACTCGAGACAGTGCAAGCTAGTACTGAGGTAAAGCTAATCTTTTACATTATAGCAATGACGCTGCAGTGACGATTTTCTCAGACCAATCAGTGATCTACAGTGTTTTCGCGTCATGTTTGGTATCAGCTTGGAACCCCAACCAAGGTGGTACGAAAAAAGTATCGGGTACCACGTACTGCACCTAATGGAAAAGCTCCCAAAAGTAAGCTGACCCGACCCAAGCTAAACCAAACCAAACCGTGGGGTACTATGCAATGGAAAAGCCCCATTAGTGTCTTGTCACATCTGAGCCCAGTGTGAGACACTGCTGAAACTTCAGCTGAAACTGTCTTTTGGCTCTATATTAACCTTCATTGATATCTAAGAAAAGGCACAATGTGTTTTCTAGCAAAGCTAACAAAAACGCGATGGCTGTTATGATTAATTGTGTTTTACTAATTAAAATGCTTTAAGCTGTCAATTCAGTGCAAAGTGCCTCAGGGCAGAAACTGTGTCACTGTGGGAAAGTAACTGACAAGCCATTTATGCTATTGGCTCATATAAAGACTGTCAGACTCACATCTGTTTACTGTGACTGTATGCTGGCGATCACAAACACTTTTACTTATACCACCTGTTTGTTGCAAATACTCAGGCACAGCCCTCAATGCTCTCCAACATGGCCTGTGAGAACAAGCTCATCTCCTTTGATGGACACACAAGGAAGAGAAAAGAGTCAAAAGACACAACCATTCATCATCTGTTTGATCCCTTGTGGGAAAAACTCTTAATTCTGGGGGACAGGGATCGAACTAAAAAACAACAGCAAAACTGAGCTAATTTTCCTTTTTGTCCTGCGTACGATGGCCTATTCATTCCTCTCCATGGTTGGTACAAATTGGGCAACTGTGGACCCTTTTTTGCACAGCGCGAGACGTAAGGTGAAGCAGGGTTGTGATCTCAATCGTGCGTTGATGTGAACAAAGTTAATCCCTCATTGGTGCCAACGTGACCCGAAAAAATCGGCTTAAAGTGGCTCCGTTAAACTGGACACTGTTTTGCCATTCAAAGGCGGCAACACTCCCCCATCCCACCCCTTCCTCTCCTCCTGTCCTCTGCCCTCCTATCTGCCACCCACATACACTAGTATCAGAGCATTAAGACAAATACATTCATAACCCTGTTTTATTAAAGACTTGGGGCCCCTGGGTGTTGTGTAGGGGCCCTGGGGGGCCTGGTGAGACAGTGGGGCGATTAGGATAAGCCTTCCCATGAGGGACATGGACACGGCACAGCAGCCACTGGGCCCTAAGATGTCCGTTCCCCTCCCACCTCGAAACCTAATCCTCTATTTCATGCACATTAGCGCTGTGTAAACGGTCCGCCAGGCTGCCTTTACAGTGAGCTGTGCTGTAGAGGAAAAGCGGTAGGAATACTCAAACACATTTTGGTACAAAAGTGAAAACACTACTTTAAATAAACGTTTTATGCATATTATACACAAAAATAAATAAACTACGATTGACAAAACTGTTTTTTTCACTTTATGGAAATTTACAAAATATTCATAATTAAAAATGATTTAAAAAAATGTAAACATGCAGACACATGATAGCAAACATGGTTAATTATAAAAAATAAATAAATAAATAAATAAATATATATATATATTTAATGTATATATATATAAATAATGATTAAAAATATTTAAAAATTCAGACTTATGTCTGAATAAGAAATATCTTTAAAAGCCTTAAGTACATTTATATTTAAGCTTTTAGCTTTTATCCAAAGGAAACAATAAAGCGATTCCTCATAGAGAAGCAATAATATAAAAGTGACATCAATACCTTTTGGAAGAGGAAGAAAGGAGCGTTTTTATTTTTAAGGGTGTGATTAATGAATAAATAAGGGAATGAGTATGATAGTTTAATGATTCATTCATAGCTTCATGATTAACGCATTAGGATGTTTGTTCTCACTTTTCACTTTAACAGCTTTGTGGTTACGTTCTTCAGTGCTGATTCACATTAAAAGTATTCATGATGAGGTCTGATCTGTGTATATAAGTGCTTATTCCTCTATGTGTCTTGACTGTTTCTGATCAGCGTGTTTGAAAGTTGTGTGTGGGCTTGTGTCATGTGTTTTGAATCATTAATAGACCTAGCATGTGTGCGCTAGGGCTTTGTCAGTCTTTAATGTATAGCTATATAACTATCTAAAAACATAGACATTGTTGCGGTTGGGGGTGTGTGACTAGGACTGGTGTCTACAATCGTGTGACAGAGAGGGGGGGAATGGGCACGAAACGCATTTTATGGGGACCTTATGATGATTGTCTCCCAGTTCCTATGAATTTAAGTGGTGACCTTGTCCAAAAACAAATTTCTAAATTCTGCCATCATTTACTCACCCTCATGTTGTTTCAAAACTTTCAAAATTGAAATTTAAATACAGTAAAACTTATCATTTTTGTTATTTTTTAAAAACAGTCAAGTAATACACATTTGTAACAACCCGCATGAACTATCCCTTTAAGTCAGATTGCTTTGTGGAAAGACAGATGCCTGTACTGGTTATCATTTGTACATTGCTGTACAACCTCAGTGTAAACTGTATGTCTGTGTGTGAAAACTCACAATTTTGTTTTGTTGTGGTCTGGAGTCTGAGATGCTCTTGAAGTTGAGGCCGTTGTGTTGATGCCTTTTTAGAGTCTGAGGGTTAGAAAAAAAGTTGGGATTGACAGAAAAGGCAAACCCTTTTTAAAACCACTTCATAGAAGCAGCATCTATACAACCACTGTAAAAAAACCGTCTGCAGTTCATTCTGGTTAATACTTTACTCTGAGAATACACAGTGAAAATCCTTCTGTCAGTCATTGCTTTACTGCTGATACCACAAAAGCCACATCATTATATGTGTGTAAGTATTATATGTGACCCTGGACCACAAAACCAGTCATAAGGGTCAATTTATACATGATCTGAAAGCTGAATAAATAAAGCTTTCCATTGATGTATGGTTTGTTAGGATAGGACGATATTTGGCCGAGATACAACTATTTGAAAATCTGGAATCTAAGTGTGCAAAAAACTTAATTTTGAAAAAATCACATTTAAAGTTGTCCAGTTGAAATCCTAAGCACTGCATCCACTCACAAAAATAAATGTTTTGATATATTTGCGGTAGGAAATCTACAAAATATCTTAACGGAACATGATCTTTACACAATATAGTCTAGTGGTTTTTTTGGCATAAAAGAAAAATTATAATTTTGACTTTTTAAATTACTATATTTTTGGTTATTGCTAAAATCACCCGTCTATACTACACAAAAAAAACTTGTAAATTTTACTTTAAAAAATCCTTGTAACAATTTGCATGAACTTTTAAAAATTTTAAAAAGTTAAATTGACTGCTTTTTGACCTACTAAAATCAAATAAAATCTACTTAATAATGCATAAAAAATAGGATAAATAATTAAGTAAATGTCACTTAATTATTTTTATTTAAGAAGTTAGATTTATTTTAATTGTTTAGGTAAAGTCTATTATTCTATTAAAATATTGAAGCATTTCTGTCCTAAAAATATTAAATAAATCTTATTTACTGATGTATGGTATATTGTATTTACTGTTTTTTATTTTCTTTAACATAGTTCTAAGGACTTAGTTACTCATAGTGTTATAAATGGCATTGTAACACAAAATTCATATAATAATAAACTTGATTCTCCACAGAAACGCACACAAAACTGTGTTTTTGACATGCATTGTCAGTACTGTGGAGAGAAATACAATAAAATGTTCTGAACAGGGTTCATGTAAGGAAACTGATCACCTGAACGGAGACTTCACATTATTATCATTTCCAACAAAACAACATCAATAATATAAGAGCTTAAATCTTTATGACATTTTATTAACAACAATTTAAGTAGTTTAAGTTCTTATCAGTTCTTATTCTGTGAAAATTCTTTAAAAAAAATCAAAATATTCCGGCGCAAAGGTTTGTGGGTATTTTTTTCATTTTACTTGAATTTTTTTAGTTTAATAGATTTTATACGCTTAAGTTAAATTAACTCAGATTTTTGACTTGAACGTGCTAAAGTTTTTGATTAAAATGTACTTAATTATTTTAGGACTATGTGCAGTGACTATAAAACAGTTAAAGGAATAGTCTACTCATTTTCAATATTAAAATATGTTATTACCTTAACTAAGAATTGTTGATACATCCCTCTATCATCTGTGTGCGTGCACGTAAGCGCTGGAGCGCGCTGCAACGCTTCGATAGCACTTAGCTTAGCCCCATTCATTCAATGGTACCATTTAGAGATAAAGTTAGAAGTGACCAAACACATCAACGTTTTTCCTATTTAAGACGAGTAGTTATACGAGCAAGTTTGGTGGTACAAAATAAAACGTAGCGCTTTTCTAAGCGGATTTAAAAGAGGAACTATATTGTATGGCGTAATAGCACTTTTGGGAGTACTTCGACTCGGCGCAGTAACACCTTCCCTCTCCCATTATGAGAGTGAGAAGGGGAGCGGACTTTTCAGGCGAGTCGAAGTACTCCTAAAAGTGCTATTACGCCATAAAATATAGTACCTCTTTTAAATCCGCTTAGAAAAGCGCTACGTTTTATTTTGTACCACCAAACTTGCTCGTATAACTACTCGTCTTAAATAGGAAAAACGTTGATGTGTTTGGTCACTTCTAACTTTATCTCTAAATGGTACCATTGAATGAATGGGGCTAAGCTAAATGCTATCGAAGCGTCGCAGCGCGCTCCAGCGCTTACGTGCACACACACAGATGATAGAGGGATGTATCAACAATTCTTAGTTAAGGTAATAACATATTTTAATATTGAAAATGAGTAGACTATTCCTTTAATATCCAAGTGGAAAGAGGTTTAGATCACATTAACCAAAGACATGTTGCACAAACATCTGATTACCAGAAAAACTCTTTCGTTGTAAACTCTACATAATTTTTTAAAAACTTTTTTGATTTTGCATTTTCTGTAAATCATTCTGTAATTGCTTATAGATTGCTGTAGCTAATGCAAAGACTATAATTGATTACATAAAGCTTTTTTGAGGCACTGTATAACACAAAAGCATAGAGTGTAATTGTCATAGTCTTTCTAAAAGTGTGCGTATGCCCACTCGTATTACAAACACAGAATTCTCATCTTGAACTCATTTACTCTCTACAGTTGAACTGACAGCGATCTGATGCCTGGCCAACTTTAAGAGGGAGAGAGAGAGAGAGAGAGAGAGAGAGAGAGAGAGAGAGAGAGAGAGACTAAGAGATCAGAGAGAAAGTAAATGTGTGAGTGTTCGACCTAAGGCAGCGTGCCATAAAGTGAGATTAGTGCTCGTAATCTTCTGAAGCATGCGTGTGTGTTTGTGTGTTTCTGGGGTTAGTCTCTTTGGCTTTTGCTGTCTCACCCAAACAAATGTCAAATCTCCATCTACCCTTCCTATTCCAGAAAATATCAGCAGTCCATACAAATGCAACATGTGAGACACATTTTCTGGACTGTTCTATTTTCTTGTTTTTACCCTGGCAAAAAAAGTTTTGGAGAAACTAGGCTCTTTGATATTATGAGTAAAATATAAAATACATTGACAATACATGCTGTGTGGAGTTTGTATACTAAAGACTTCTACTATGTTGAAATTAGAGGCTTGTTTGTGTAATTACAACAAGACTACACTGTAAATAGATCACTTCCCAGTTATCTATCAGTTCTCACACCCAGAGCCAGAAACATATTCATAAGTAAAACGAAAAGAGAATAAATCTAGGACAAAGATCATTTTAGCCGTATTGCTCTGGTTGAAGAAAGACTTTTACAGGGAAGCATGCAATGTTTTTCTTCCCAAACAAAATGGGAACATACTTTAACAACATCAGATCACTTTAGACTGGATGGAAAGCGTCTCAGGGTACACTATAATGATGAAGAGATAAGGAGGAGAAGATTTGAAGGAGAACGAGAGAGAGAGAAAAGATACGTCTGCAGTTATATCTCTGTCTTAGTCTACTCCTACAAAGTCCATAAAGTATTACGTCAAAAACATTTATTTCAGAAAACAATTAAAGACAAAAGCCCGTCAAATATAAGATATGTTAGAGTGCTTTTATTTTTCTTTATTTATTAAGGTAGACTGATGTCTGAAATTTCGATAATATAATTTTTATTTCTCTATAAATTTGATACAGCTTATTTCTAATGCTATAGTGCAGGGAATGGATTTGGTTCAGTACTGTAAAAGTTTCAGTGCAGTTTATTGTATGGGATAGACTGCCCCCTATCGGTTGATATGAGGATTACATGCTGTCAATAGATGGAGTTGTGTTAAAAGCAATAAGCAGAGAAGCCGTTTTAATATCAATTTATATTCGCAAAACAATTGTATGTGAATTTTCACATAGTCCCTCTATCTTTAAATTTTGATTAACATCGTTATCTTATGCATTTTATAACCTATATAAGTCTCTGCGACATTAACATCTGTGTATTTAACACATAACAGTGTGTGTTAAGTTAGGGTATTGTGAGGTTTATATTTCAGATTTGGAAAGATGAGCCGCGGAGGATGTAACTTATATAGAGAGACGACCTGCTGCTCTCACAATGATGCTTTTGTCGCTTCAAACAATCCTCATTCATTTTCCCACTAATGAATGCGCATTGTATATAATATACCTTTGTTTCTGCACGGCATCGCGAAGTATCTCCAAAAATATGATACTCTTGTATTAGGAAGTTTTTCTAGTGCAGCTTTGACCCATATTGCACAAATATCCAGAGCGTATAAGTCTTTGTGAAGAACTATTTGCAATAATGTGTAGAGCGCTGAAACTGAGCCACGTGAGCTCCCGCTGAGAAGAACTTCCGGTGATCTGGCGTGCAACTTCTAACCAACAATGCAAATTATTTCTTTGTAAATACCTTCTTTCGTTCACAACTCCTATAACTTCAAATGAAGAGCCAACCGCAAATGAAAGTTTAATGGTGTTCCTGTGGCTGTTTTTTGAAGCTAGCCCTGACGTAGTTTTTAGTCACAGGGGATACAAATAATGGCGTAATTGAGAACAGACATGGAAATCTCATGTTAGGAGCTGGCATGCACACAGTTTCTGTGGGGGCTTGCAGATGGACTCTGATGTTGAATTAACTTCATTCATTCCAGTGTTACAGAAATCATTTCCTTGGTATATTTCAGTTAATCATGGTAATGCATTCTCATGTCTTAACTTAATGTGAAAAGACCAATAGGCCTGCAGAGGTCCTGCAGTATATGTTAGCATTCCTATTCATCTAAATAAAAATGGAGTCATTTCTCTGATCAATGGCTCAAATTCTATACATTATTATTTTTGCTATTATTTTTGGTGCTGCTAGAAGTTAAAAACAACACATTTTGCCTTTAAGACTCGTATGTTTCTTTGCCCACACTCGAGTGTTTCTCTTTATCTTATTTCCCAAATGGTCTTCTTCATGAGCTTCAGAAGAGATTTGGACAATGTCACACACTGTGCTTCCTTAAATATCAAAGTCTTCCTTCAAGATGAAAATCAATATAAACACTTCTTAATAAATTCTTTAAAACTTAAAACTGAGAACTTTGAGCCTGTTGAACTAAAAAAATTCAATACAGATAGTACATGCTCATAAATGCAGAAGATGCATGTGCATCTCCATTATCTGCTTGACCATAGAAACCCTTTGGGATTTTACACTCTTTATCTCCCCCTCTCTTCTCTCTCTCTTTACAGAGTCAGAGATAAGTCCACACTGTCCCACTATCCCCTGATAGCCATGTCTCTCTGTTGTCTGTCTCCTATAGATACATTTCTGCATGCGATTTAAAACTTTACCTTTGAACAAGCATTTACTTCTCACTTGGTACCAGTACCGCCGCTCCCTGTACGCAGTTTGCACCAACTCCCACGGGGGCACCATCTTGGTTGCTCAGAAAATAAAAAAGCTTTCATTCTGTATTATATGGATCACAACAACATGCAAACAAACTATATGACATTATATACAGCATTTTGCAGTGAGTAAGCAGATGACGTGCACACATTTGGCCAGCAGCGGCCCTGCTTGCATCTGACAGGTCATTCAGGATAGCAGCACTATTCATTAGAACAACGACAGCTCATTGCAACCCTTCTCACAGCCGTCTGGTGGCTGTGAGAGACTAGGAGACAGTGAGAGATGTCTGGTCTGAAGTGCCAGGGATGGGTGACGTACAACAGCTACAAACAACACATCCAACAGAAAAGATAAGAGAAGACTGCTCAGTAACCAGTAACATGCGCGCGCACACACACACACACACACACACACACACACACACACACACACACACACACACACACACACACACACACACACACACACACACACACACGCACACATACACCCTCTCTCTCTCCCTCTCTCTCTGTCTCTCTCTCTCTCTCTCTCTCTCTCTCTCTCTCTCTCTCTCTCTCTCTCAAACATACACATAAACACACTAGCACATTCAAGAGATGATGCTAAAACATCTATGCATGCATCTATGCATTGCTTCACACATATTTTCTATAATTTATATGTACTATTTTTTATGTAATTGAAAAAACGTCAGGTTTAACGTTAAAGCCACCATTGTGGGCAATGCAGAAATCTTTTTCATTCTGACAGATGAAGAAAAAGCTAAAGAGTCTGAGGGAGGAAAGCCAATTTGGTGATTTGCTGTTTGTTTTTTAGTGAAAACTTCCTGTGTACCGTTTATCTTAATCTTAATTTCTATAATGCTCTTCCTGTTTTTCCGCTGACTAATTTACTGTCTTTGTCCTATTTCTGGTCGCACTTGATTTTCCATTCATACTACATTCCACCCTTACGGTTCTTAGAACTTGTTTTCTACATTCTGCTTGTTTACCTCACAGTGCCTGTAAATCTTTTTTAACCCGTTAATTGGCGCTGTCCCGTGAGCGGGACACCTACATTTATTTCAATATTTTCTATGTAAATGTTAATCTATCACAACAAACTATATATTGTTGGAAAGGTCTAAGAATGTAGTTTTCATATTTCAAAACCTTTTAGCAGTAATAATAATGCAGTAACTGTAATTTATTCATTTGTGACACAAGTATGCAGCAAACCTCAAAGCAAACCAGCACAAACCTAATTTTTTTTGACAATTTTATGTATTAAAAATTATACTATATTGCATTTTTATTTATTACAAATAAATGTAAACTGCTTTAAAAAAAATAACATTTTCACCTCCTGACACTTCCCTAAAAAACGTTGAAGTGTATTATTTAAAACCAAAAATTACCAAAATTAAAACCAAAATTAGGCTTATAGACCAAAAAAAAAAAAAGCCAGAGTTATATTAATATAAAGGTGTATATCACCTTTTCACCAACCCCCCACTCAAAAAAGGGCTGCGCCAGTTAAAGGGTTAAATCTTTCAGGCCAAAATTTTGTCTATAGGAATCTGTATTTAACATTTCTGCTTAACATTTTTCTCTACCTCTCTCTCAGTGTTGGTCCGGTTGAGATGAAATGTGATCTGTGCCTGATCTCCATGCTGGGGGGTCCAAGTTGTTGGCTGGCCTGAACTAAGACTATAACCGACTCTAGTCTGTGATATCCGACTGATTTATGATCAGCACTTCCTGCCCTGGGCCTAACCTGCAACTTTAGGACCAAACAAGTAAAACTGTTGCCAGAATACCTTCTGCATTTAGTTGTTCCAGGGCCACTGAAATTTTAAATGTTATTCTGGCATGCTCCTTACAAATTTCTATCCGTTTACCATTTTATGTTCTTACAATACAACCTCATATTTGACCTTCTTTACTATAACATGCAGCTTTTTTCATTTACTCATCTCTGGTTGGTCTGTCAGTTGTCTCTAAAACACTCTCCGGCCTCATGGTCAGCGTCCATCTCGATGCTCCATAAACTAACCTTACCCCGACCCTCAGGGGTCGGAGGTCGAAACAGCGTAAACACAGAGACAGGCTGACGGGCCCATCATTCATGCAGCACCCATAAGAGTCAAGCTGGAACACCCATCATCCCACATCCTGCCGAACGGAACCGCATATGACATAATTCTTGAGGGACCATCTCTATTCCCCCACACAGCTCTCAAATAATCCCGAAGTAGTGGAACCGCCCAACATGTTTGCGAAACGTTGGCCTAACAGCCATTCCCGTATCCCTCAGAGAGATGTGTAAGATCTGTGATTCATTTGGATTCGGCCTGCTCGGTGTTTGGAATGCTGAGCACAGAATAGGCTTCAACTAAATGAATGTTCTGGCAGTCCACTGTCCTGGCTCGGAGACAGGGGGGCTGAAGAGTATGGTAAAGTCATTGCTTATAACTGACAAGCTCTGAGATGTTACTAATAATACACAAGAGATACGTGAAGGGAAAGTGTAAAATACGCACATGCGTGCACACATTGAACTACACTGTCAGGAAAAGGTACAAATGCTGGCACTGGGAAAGTACCCTTTAAAAAGGTCCTATGTATTATTTAGGAAAATATATGTGCATTTAAGGTACCAATATGTAACTTTGAGGTACTAATATGCACCCTTTACATATAAAGGTATACTTTTTGAAAGCTTTTGTACTTGGTGCGTAGTTATCCCAAATTAGGATTTCTCTCATAATCACTGCAGACAATCTCCAAAAAAGAAGAGAAAAAGCTTTGTTTCTTTTATTTAATAACCACTTTTGCCTTTGAGGACAACCCTTAAAGAGTATTTGTTAGAGTATGTTGGAACATATTCAGCACATAAAGGACAACAAGGAGACTATAAAACAAGTGACTGTATTTGCAAATACATATTACCTGAGAGACTCAAATTCATTAAAGTCTATACGGCACAGATTTATTTTCACACATAAAACCAGCCAAAACTCTTTGAGTTGTACGTGCACAAACACAGAAATCTGTGTGAAAACACTATGAAAGGTAATTTCATACATAATTTGATTCATAAAGGGTTTACAGTGTCTTATAATTGGCCGCAAATGCTAACTGTGTCTACCAATCATTTATAAATTGCTAGTTTGTCGCTGCTATTTCCTTCCAATTAAGCTCAATCGTATTTGTAACTGAAGCCTTTATCGTCTACTTGTAGATGTTTTGAGGCTCTAATTGGCTAATGGCTATTTTACCCAGAGTTCAACTCTCATCCTGTGGCAGCGGGCCGATGTTCAATTACACCCATGTGGGACTACTCGGCAACGGCATGGGGAGGTCAGAGGGGTCATTACCCTGACAACCAAAGATTAATGGGGTGTTTACCTCACTTGGTGAATGAGCGGTGTGTGGATCTGTCAGCACAGATTCATACACAACACTCACTCTCTCTCTCATTCACACGATAGTGAACACTTTAACAGACGTGTCGGATCGACCATATCCTTCTGCCACAAGCAGATACGGGATATCTTTAAGCAAACGATGATGGCGTGAACTAACACAGAGCACATAGAAACCCTTTATCAGCTGTTCATAGATTCACACTTACACATCCCTAAGTATAGTCAAGTCTTAATTCCTAGTTTGCAAGTCTTTGTTGATCTCTTGCTAATGACTGACTGTAATAAACACGTGTTAGATGCGTCTTCACTTGTAGCATGTTCGCTGATGTTTATGTACTTAAACGTGGTGTTTGTTTACTGTAGATGTGATCTGTTTGTGCAGGTGTTGGGGAAGTATTAACATGCTGTTACGTCTCCTTTCTCTGTCTGTAACAACGATGACCTCTCACCCCGCAACGACTCTGTGGGATGTTACGGGTGGTGATGGGGTGAATATTAAGACAGTAATGTTTTTAGTAAACTCTGAATTTTTTTACATTGTCTATTGCAAGTAGGGCTAAACGACATTGGAGAAGAAATGTGATAACTTATTAAATTATGTGATATGCGAAACTATGCTTTACGTTTATAAAATCAATTTGAACTTATTTAATGGAATTTTCGTTTTATTGTGCACAGTAATATCAGTGTGCTGTAACATTTTTAATGTGGGTAATTTAATATTTCAGAGTTTAAATTTGCTCTATAAATCAGACAAAGTGTCACACGCTGTAAAATATGCTGCATATTGTACTGTACATTGTTAAAGTGAGAGTTCATTAAAATGCAGGCAATCCCCAAAACATGTTGATTATTTTAAAGTTGTGCTTTATTCAAATGTAATTTGAATATGAAATTTCCATACATAACACTAAACACAGTTTGTTTTTATTAAAGGTGCATTGTCGAGTTCAGACTGCACGATTTTAGGCCTGATTTTGACTCGCTGACAGGTTATGAGAAATTGCAGACAAATGCCCAAAATCACAGGCAAATCGATGCTCATGCATGCAAGTGACAATCACACAGTGTGAATTATCAAAGACGAGATCTGAGAGAATCGCCTACAAGTCGCCGACACCCGTGAGATATCTGGCATGCTAGATTTCTGAACCTGTCGGCAATTCAAAATCATGCCGTGTGACATGTGTTTTGACTGAAAATAACATCGGAGATGACCTACAGCCAATGATAGAGCAACATACTGGGCAGCTGAAAGTTCGGGGAGGAGTCTCTCCAAACATTTCCTCCTTCATCTTTATTTCTTTTTCTTCTTTTCACTGCAAATGAGCACACATGCAATTTTGAAAGCTTCTTGCGGGCTACCATTTTTATTAATAATCCCAGTCTCACATGAGAACTCCGGTCTTGCACGCATGACCTTGCGTTGTTTCCTTCGCGTCACTTCTCGGGTGCATTTGGTTGTGAGACGTACACTGTAAAAAAATTCCGTAGAAATTACAATGTTATTGCAGCTGGGTTGCCGGTAATTTACCGTAGATTTAAATTTATGTTATTTACTGGCAAGAGTTTGTTCAAAGTTAAATAAATTTTAAATATTAACAAGTCTTTATCTTTACAGAATAAAACTATACAATAACAGCCTCATGCAAAGCATTCTGGGAACCAGAAATCATAATCAACCTTTTTCTATTTTTTGCTTCAGATTTTGTTTCCCAGAATGTTTTGCATGATGCTGTATTTTTAGTTTTACTCTATAAAGACAAAGACTTGTAAATGTTTAATGTTCATTTAACTTTGAACAAAATGTTGCCAGTAAAAAATATAAATTTAAATCTACGGTAAGTTACCGGCAACCCAGCTGCAATTTCTACGGAATTTTTTTACAGTGTAGTTTGCGGAACGGGACAAAGCTGTTGACAATTCATCCTATGCTAAAGTCATGCTACCCCATATAGTCACGCAGTGTGAAAGATCTGTGACTCGACTAGTTTGAAAATCATGCAGTCTGAACTCGCCATTAGCAGCATCTAGCAGTGAGACTGTGAATTGCAACCAATGGCTCAGTCCACAGCTCATCCCTCCCTTTTGAAACACACAGTGAAGCTATGAAAGCAGCCACAAGACAAACACGTTATCGTTCAGAAACAACATAGTAACAAAACACCTATAGAAGATTTTAATGCCCAATTCCAATTTGTTGACAATATCCGATTTTTATTACATCACAAAAGTGACTCATCCAATATCTGCATTTACACTTAACCCCTGGCAAAACAATTCAAGGTAGACATACTGACCCAGAATAGCTTAAACCACAAAGGAAGTCAAATGTTGCGATATGCAAAGACACAGAATAAATGATTATACAATGTTTAAATACAAGATTATACCACTTTTTTTGTGTAACAAGACATGAAACATCAACATTACTCCATTGAAGTAATTAAAGGCCGAGTCCACGATGTTTGAAAAACGCGTTGGAAAAGGAGACGGGCCGACTACCAAAACACACTTATAGCCAATCAAATCAAATGCCGGGTTGCGTATGTGTGGGGCGGGTCTATCAACAGAAAGTCCAGATTCTATTGGGGTAGGGGCGTGTTTGTTTGGGTGATTTCAAATATCAACATTGGCTTTCAAACATCGTGGAAAGCCATCGTCCTCCATTGCACTGCTAAGAAGAGTCATGTGATCCAGGGCGTTGTCCACCTGAATTAACGTCATGTACCAACGTTGCTTGTTTTAATGACGTCTTCTTGAATATTCGATCTGTCTGCTTACATTTTCAACGTAAATCTCTTTTCTTGGACTACAACAAACACACGGATTGTAGGCAACAGTATACTTCCTGGGATTGGTGATGTAGACATTATCATAAATCTTCCTGCTTCCCGACTCACAAGCTTGTAAGTTAACTCCTGTTAGCATTGCATTGTGACAGAATCTTTTTTAAACATGGTAAGGATCGTCACATTTCCGGATGATGTAAGAGGTATTCAGGCCAATCACAATGTACAAATTAGCTGGCCCATCAGGGACACAGAGCTTTTCAAATCTGTGTGTTTCAGGAAGAGAGAAATCTGGAGCTACAAAATTTACGGTATGCGGAAAATAATGTGTTTTTTTAACCATAAACCACGCAAACAGATGGTATTATACCAAATACACAAAATAGCGTTGTTTTTAGCAATGAAATAGGTGCACTTTAAGAGAAAAAAATGTCACTTCAAACATGGAGAGAAAAGGCGGCTGTAGTTATGTATATTTTATTGCATTTCCGTCAAGAGATTCTTCTAAAGGTCCCACATTGCACCTTTAAGACAAAATGGCTGAATTTATTCAGCAAATCCAGCAAGTTACTTTTACAGCAACATAAAAACACTCTGCAAGCAATTGACATAAAACTGTCATCTGTATATGATATATATTCGACAATGAAAAGTTGAAGGGGATAAAGGTCCCAATTAAAAGTAAACACACAACTTGATTTTTTTAGTGTTTGCTTCAGTAAAATGTCAAAATTTATATCATTCAGACTACCTCACTGCGGTAACTTTACAACTTTACAATAAAGTCTAAAGACTACGTTGCATTGCAATTTATTGCATCTTATAATCAAAAGATGCCTCCATATGCATCCACAGATGTCTAGGCTAAGCCCCAAATTTCCACTGACCCTAAAACGGCCTCATGAGACTTGCTGCTTCACACTTACCGTCATCTGCTCCACCCTACTGTAACTGAGTTGAGCAATGCCAGAATAAGCCAAAGTTGTCTGAAAGGTAACTGAACACTTAACCCTAAAGCCAACATCAACAATCGGCACACTGCTGTCCACATGTGAATGCTATTCTCTAAGCACAGTGACAGCTCGTATCTTTTATATCTTTCTAAGGTAACCCATTTGTTTGTTACAGGCTTTCAGAAACATCTGGACCCTGCCTGCATGGGACATGTGGTCATGGACTGCTGCCAAAAAGTGAAAAACAACTAGAAAGAGCGTTATATCCAGAGGAAAGAGGGGAAACCATTGTCATGATATTGTTTGCTAATCTGGCCCCAGGGATTGTGTTCAGCACTGCAAGATTTTATTAAGTATTTCACCATAAAACACAGTTACCGAACAACATAACCTCTCAAGGATTTATCACTTGAATACTCCTCATATTAAATTTTAATATGCTTGATATAATGGTGACTATTTATTCTGTAACAGCAGATTTATGGTGTCACCACAGTGTTAATTTAGGGTAAACTAACCTTTTACAACCTGACTGTCTTTGCGGGGTTGGGTGTGGATCCTTTGATGGATGACATGGTCGGTTTGCGTTTTATTTTAAGGAAAATATGCAGATGAATTCAGTTAGGCAATAAACGCTCATTTGATTAATCGTGTATGAAATATCCCTATAAAGGCAGGTTATGGCTAAATGTCCGTATTTTTTCCATGGTAAAGGTTCATTTACTCCGTATATCTGATTATAGCCGGACAATTGTCATTTAAGTTATTGCGTTATTAAACTTACACGCACATAAACATAAAACAGTGCCTTGAGGTAACCGTTTGTGATGCATTTTTCCATGGAATTTCTCTCTCACACACACACACACACACACACACACACACACACACACACACACAACCATTTCCTCTTTATTTTTTCAAGCATTTTCGGCTTATTTCCCATAATGGAGATTGAAGAATGTTTATACATTTGGGTCTTGCTGAAACACTGACATGGTAAGAAAGTGAGACAGAAAGGCAAACAGCAGACAGACATGGAAAGACAGCATGAAATGGCATAAAAGAGAGAAATAAAGGAGGTTGGAGAGAGGTGAAGCGGACTGATGGAGAAAGAAAGGTGGCGTGTGCATTAACAGGCTCCAGATGGTGAAGTCTTAGCAGTTCAGTGCTCTGAGTGATGGATCTCCAGTGAGAACACTGACCAGCATCTGACCAGTCATAACCCATATCAGAGGCCCAAAGAGTGCTGTCACACACACACACACACACACACACACACACACACACACACACACACACACACACACACACACACACACACACACACTCTCTATATGAGGTCATTTTATAGATTTACATTGATTTTATATCATGCTAATGTTTTTTTCTATCCCATAAACCCTTGCAAAAATATGTACACTGGATTAGATTTAAAGAAAAACATTATTTGGATGAATTATAAGCTCTTTTATCTAAAGACCAGTATAAAAGGAGCTGGCTCTTACAAGCTAAAACCTGCACACACACACACACACACACACACACACACACACACACACACACACACACACACACACACACACACACAAACACAGGGGATCTCAAACAAGGCTAATGATATTTTATATCCCTAGTCCTAACCTTCACACATTTTGCTGACATTATAGCATGTTTATTTATTGCAAAATTATTTTGCCAGTGTATGAGGTTTTTTAAAGGGACATTCCACTTTTTTGAAATATGCTCATTTTACAGCTCCCTTAGAGTCAAACATTTTATTCGTTTTGAAATCCATTCAGCTGATCTCCGGGTCGGGCGCTAGCACTTTTAGCATAGCTTAGCACAATCCATTGAATCTAATTAGACCATTAGCATCGCACTAAAAATAACCAAAGAATTTCGATATTTTCCTATTTAAAACTTGACTCCTCTGTAGTTACATTGTGTACTAAGACAGACAGAAAATTAAAAGCTGCGATTTTCTAGGCAGATATGGCTAGGATGGCGTAATAATCAAGGACTTTGCTGGTGTGGCATGGCTGCAGCAGGCGTATTGATATTACACACTGCCCGAAAATAATAAATAAAAAAATAGTCCCCTGCCATTGAAAGTAACCAAGGGGACTATTTTCGGGCGGTGCGTAGGATCACTGCGCCTGCTGCAGCCATGTTGCATCAGGAAAGTGATTATTACAACAGTTTGAGAGTATATTTCCTAGCCATATCTGCCTAGAAAATCGCAGCTTTCAATTTGCTGTCGGTTTTAGTATACGATGTAACTACAGAAAAGTCAAGTTTTAAATAGGAAAAATATTGAAACTCTTTGGTTATTTTTTAACGCGATGTTAATGGTCTAATCAGATTCAATGGATTAAGCTATGCTAATAGTGCTAGCGCCAGACCAGGAGATCAGCTGAATGGATTTTCAAACGGTAAGTATCAAATGTTTAACTCAAGGAGAGCTGGAAATTGAACATATTTTCAAAAAAAAGTGGAATGTCCCTTTAAGTGAGGACTATCTATGAAGTTGGGTTTTTGACATGTTTTAATATATTTGTGAATACATCCGTCTCTCCGAAGTATAACCCTGCCTTTGTTTCATCTATAATCATTTATATTCATAGAATTCCTCCTCCAATTTTTTATAGAAGTGCTCACAAAACAGAGACAGTTTAGCTGAGAAGAACCCAAAAAGCGACAAATTAGTTTAGCTTTTCTCTTTTAAAGCCCCCTTTCCAATTGTCACTGAAGCATTAGAATGAGGGAGAAGATTCGTCCTCTCATTAAAGAGGATTACAGCAAAAGTCTGTGTGTCATTTCAAAGCCCAGAGTAAATCTCTGTCTGTACAGAGATAAGAAACCCTTTTTGCTCTCTTTCTCTCTCGCTTTGTCTCTCTTACACAAACACACGTGCTATCTCTTTCATGCATATTAGATTATGTGAATTGTCCGCGAGCAAGATGACAACTTTTAATGAATTTTGCTTTATTCAGACAAATCTAAATATTATGAGAATGTCTGCATGTGTTTGAAATGAGTTTGTGTGTGTGTGCAGGTTCAAAGCTGAGTAAATGGTTGTAAACAGTTATTTAGGGAATGCATGGCATTTCTGAGCTAGGCCATCACTTATCAGGAGGGTCTGCTTTCAAGTATGTGGGAACCAAGGGGTCAGGGCTTGACTGCTTAGCATGGTCCAGTTGGCCAATTGCTTATGCTATATACAAAGGCCCCAAAAGCATCTTTCTGCATTGAACTGCTTGATGGCAATTTAGGGTAAAATCAGATTTTTTGCATATTCTGATAGTGATTATGGGGTAATCAATCTAATGATTTATTTGACAGAGTAATCTGAGTTTTTCAAAATGCACAATAGAAATTGTGTTAAAACACACGTGCAGCTGCAACTGGGATTAATGGAAATGCTTATGGCTTTTCTTAGTTTGTTCATCTCTTTATATGAGTTTGTTGAAACAATGTTTGCACATTACAATATGAAAGCTTCTTTTTTGGTTTTCATCAGAACAAAGAAATATATACAGGTTTGTAACAACATAAAAGTGAGTAAATGATGAAAGAATTTTCACATTGCGGTGAACTATCTCTTTAATACTCACTCAATCACTCACTCACTCACTCACTCACTCACTCACTCACTCACTCACTCACTCACTCACTCACTCTATATGGCACTCTTAACCAGTCCACCTTTTGGTATATACAGTATACTTCTCCAACATAAATACAACTAATAGCTGTCAACAGTTTACTGCTGGAGATTTTTGTGTAACTATTATAACAACATGCAGCACAGCAGTGGATTTTTGTCTGAAAAATGCCTCCAGATGTGTGTGTATGTGTATACACACATACGGTGGTATAACAAATATTAGTTCAACAAAAAGCATGGGGGTTTTTAGCACTGGAAATTGATAAACACATACTGGAATGAGAGACAGAGTAATGACGGAAAAGTAAAATGAAGGATTTTATAGTATTTTTGAATAGCATATGGAGTTTTGCTATAGCTTTAATGTAATACTACAATTGCTGCAGAAAAATCAGCATTTGTACATTCACAATCTCCAGTATGTAAACATATGCAAATATGCAGTTTTATTATTCATGAGCAGAATCTGACCTGCCAAGCGTAAACTGTTAGAAGTGAGAGAAGGCTGAAACAATACTTGCCCTGATGACAATTTCTGTATTAGACTCATATGACAATCTTTTTTCCATACACAGTCATCCACAAACAAAACAAACAAAAGTTTATCCTTCAATAAAGTCATAAATATCAAAAACAGATTAACTGTACAATTTGCCGTTTCACTGTACTTTGTGGATTATAAATGTCAGTGGCGAACCGTGAGTACTTCAGCTGGGCCTTCAAAATATGCAATGAAGTGCAAATGCCTCTCCATGCGCAATTACGCATGGCGCAATAAATGAAAGTCACAAATTTAATGGATAGGTTCTACTTACTACACCGCCTTAATTCTTAAAAACAGGAAAATGGAGACAAGTGAGCATGGGGGAAAAACACCAAAATAAATTGAGAGTAGTTTGTTTTTCATAAATTTTAAAATTCAGAATATAATACTAGGCTATTCGTATTTCGTTAAATCATACAGTGAACGTGTAAAAATTCTAAGCACGCAAAGTTAAATTACAGAATAGGCATCGTTTGCCTTTAAATGCAGTTTTAAAGTTTAAAATTACTTTAATCTAACTGATAAACACAAATACAGACTCTGCTGCTCTGTAAATTTGCATTTAATTTTTGTTTTTTGTAAATATATATTTAGCTGTAGGATAGCTTGTTAGTCTTTTTTCATAAGGGGAAATATAGCACCCTGCGTTCTCAGTGCACCTCCTTGTGGCTTATAACTGTTATATTTTGCGGGCTCGCAAAATCCCTAGCCCGAGCCCCGGTGAATGTTTTTGCATTCTCTGAGATTAAGTTAGGTAATTATATTGTATGTAATTCGGCGTCGCCTGCAGTCATTACTATCCTCAAGTAAAACTGTCAGGAAGTGAAAGTATAATTAAACCCATTATTTTTCTCGTGTTCACGTCTGATATGCGCAGCTCAGCTGCACGCGCATCTCTCGGCTGTGCTCTTCACGAGTACCCGCTTAAGTAATTTCGTTTTTACCTCAGCCCTATCAAACTAGCCACAACGTCAATCACGTTTTCTGCCATTTACCTCAACCACTCTCACCGCAGAGATTCGGGCCATTAGACGGTCTATGATTAGGACTTCTTCTTCTTTAGTGTTTTACGGCAGCTCGCATCCAGCTTGTTGCATGATTAGGACTTCATGAAGGCTTACAATGCTTTGTTTTTTACCCGCCCACTTGAAATCAAAGCGTGATTGGTCGATTTGCCCGTCACTCTCCACACCAAAACACATAGCTTGGCCTTCCTTGGGATTCTTGAAGTCCTAACCAATGAATGAGCCAGTTTACCGGGCCTTAATAGAGACAGACGATTCTGATTGGATATGAACCTGACAGTAAGCTTAACGTTAGAACATAGATGAGAGAAAATATATTACATGTATTAAATTCAATTAAATATAAATTTAAACATGTAAAAACATATTTTTATTGAATACTTTATTATTTATTAGTATTATTATAAAAAATATTTTTATTAATTTTTTAGGCCTTCTCTGAAGGCGTAGAAGGCCCTGAAGGTTCCCCACTGATAAATGTATTTTTGATGTTGTAAGGGATGGCGACTGTGCCTATCAACCTTAAAATTGACTTATACACACATTTAGCAACACAGTAAAACAATAATCACACAGCTTCCATCATATCACATAATAAAAACAGTAGAGCCATATCTTTTTGTGAAAAGAGACTACATACTGTAAATACAAGCAATTACTCCGTAAAAGCTCTGGGCTGCTTTCCCTGAAACCTTCTTAGCTCTACATTTTTCTTAAGTTGTACCTTAAGACAGTGGTTTTCAAACTGGGGGCCGCGAGATGGTGCCAGGGGGGCCCCAGTTTTATGACATTTTATGAAATACATTAATTTATTATGAATTCTGTGTAATTAAACCTAAAAAAATAAGGCTACTAACCAAAAGCACTACTTTTTTGTATAATTTAATGTTTTTTTATTAAAATGTTGAGTTTTAGAACAGTTTTTTGTCACAAATTTTCTTTGGGGGGCTGCAAAGGAATGCACCGTACACAAGGGGGGCCGCACGCTGAAAAAGTTTGGGAACCACTGCCTTAAGCTGTACCTTATCGTGTTTCCCGAAACGTTCTTAGTTACGTATCACTTCTGTAAGTCATACTTTCGGAAGGTTGGTCTGGAGCACTCTTAGCTATACCTTATCCCACTTGACTCCGCTAGGGGCCATCACTGTGATAAAAGCTTACATTGCAGTCTATATAACTAAATATTTGTAAAAAAAAAAAAAAGTTGCAAAACACTCCGTCTTTAATTAGGCAAATATTTTTATATTTAAAGAACAGGGCTGCGTTCCCCGAAACCTTCTTAGCTCTACGTCGTTCTTAAGTTGTACCTTAAGCTGTACCTTATCGTTAATACGTGTTTCCCGAAACGTTCTTAGTTACGTATCACTTCTGTAAGTCGTTCGTTCGGAAGGTTGGTCTGGAGCACTCTTAGCTATACCTTATCCCACTTGACTCCGCTAGGGGCCATGACTGTGATAAAAGCTTGTGTAGATTGCAGTCTATATAACTAAATATCTGTTTAAAAAAAAAGTAGAAGTACACTCCGTGTTAAATTAGGCATTTTTTATTTATTTAAAGAATAAAACATTCACATAATTAGATACTGATGGTTGTTAGATTTTTAATATTTTTTTCCAAAGGAACATCAGCTGTGAACTATTATTACAGGCTAAAGAAACTATTAAAAAAAGATTTTGGGTGGAGGAGTTGGTGAAACTATGGCAGGCAGATATACAGCGAATCTTACTATTTTATTTGTGCATTTCATATCCGTTAAATCTTTAGTTTACCGGCTATTTTAGCTGCAAATAAAACAAATCAAGTTAAAAAAATTGCATGCCACACGGGAGCACATTCATCACGAAATCATAATTGTTGATTTTCCTAAATATTATTATTGATGTTAATTCGACTTTGCATCGAAGTTTTTTTAATGTTTTATAACTTTGAGGCAACTGCATGCCATATTCTTTATAAACATTAAAAAGAAAATGCTCCACTCCATTATTGCTTGTATAAGGTCAACAAATTTCAACATTAAAACTAATCAAAGCTTAAACCTAAAACAATCATACTATATATTTATATCATATAATATATATTTTATGTTATATTTAAGGTTAACAGACAGGCGCGGCTCCAGAAATGCGTCCATTAAGCGTTATCCGCATTGTAAACGCGCTGCTTGCGCAGTGTCCAAACACATAAACGCGTGAACTAATGAACAACAATTTGTTTTTCTATATTTTAAGTGTAATGCCAAGCCAGGCGACTTGCACGACCCACCTTATTTCCCTGTGCAATGCATTTATTGGGAACCCCTAATATAAATTATCCTTTAAAGTGAAGGAATAATGGATGCATTGAAGCAGTTTATGCATTATACTTTTGGACATGAAGTTGCGAGTTTTGCATGGGTTTGATATAAAATAAAATATACAAGGTTTATATTTATTTGTTTGCAATTTGAAATATTTTTACCAGATATTCCTAATAAATGTAACTTGAACTATTTCTGAAATGTTTATTTAATAAATAACACCGCTCTCTGATAACGCAGCGAAGTACCTATTACATAAAGTGAACAATTGATTGTCGAGCAATCGATATCAACCTATTCAGCACCATCGCCATGGACAGCACCTGGTAACGTCGTACGTAAGAAAGTATACCTTAAGAAACTCGCTAAGGTACAGTTCGGGAAACACGCCTAGAAAAGGTAAACCTGTAGTTAAGGTTTAACTTAAGAGTCTTCGTAGCGCGCTAAGAGACAACGTTGTTGGGAAACGCAGCCCAGAACATTCATATAATTAGACATCATTACACTGATGGTTGTTAGAATTTGAATTATGTTTCCGAAAGGGACATCAGCTTCAAACTATTAAATGCTTAAGAAACTATTTAAAAAATACTATATTTTGTGTGGGTGAGTTAGTTAAACTATGACAGCTATACAGCCAATCTCACTATTTCATTTGTGCATTTCATATCCGTTAAATCTTTAGTCTACCGGCTATTTTAGCTGCAAATAAATAAATCAAGTAAAAATCGCATGCCACAAGAGCACATTTATCACAAAATCATAATTGTTGATTTTCCTAATTTTTATTATTGATGTTAATTCGACTTTGCATCAAAGTTTTTTAATGTTTTTTAACTTTGAGGCAACTGTATGCCATATTCTTTATAAACATTCAAAAGAAACTGCTCCACTTGATTACTGCTTGTATAGTCTCCTAAGGTCAACACATTTTCCACATTAAAACTGATCGAAGCTAAAATCTAAAGCAATCATAATATATATGTACAAATTATAAAATATATATTTTTATGTTATATTTAAGGTAAACAGACAGGCGCGGCTCCAGAAATGCGTCCATTAAGCTTTATCCGCATTGTAAACGCGCTGCTTGCGCATACAAGCACAATAAACGCGTAAACTAATGAACAACAGTTTGTTTTTATATATTTTAAGTGTAATGCACAGCCAAGCCAAGAGACGTGCACGACCTAATTCCCCTGGGCAACGCACTTATTGGTAACCCCTAATATAAATGATCCTTTAAAGTGAAGGCATAGCGGATGCATTGGAGCAGTTTATGCATGATACGTTTGGAAATGAAGTTGCGGGTTTTGCACGGGTTTGATATAAAATAAAAGATACAAGGTTGGATTAAGTTGTTTGCAATTTGAAATATTTTTACAAGATATTCCTAAAAAATGTAACTAAAACTATTTCTGAAATGTTTCTTTAATAAAGAACACCGCTACGCAGCGAAACCTATTACATGAATAATTGATTGTCAAGCAATCGATATCAACCTATTCAGCACCATCGCCATGAACCGTACCTGGTAACGTCGTACGTAAGAAAGTATACCTTAAGAATAAGGTGTACCTGTAAGGTTTAACTTAAGCGTCTTCGTAGCGCGCTAAGAGACAACGTTATCGGGAAACGCAGCCCTGCTCCTTATATAGCTCAGTGTAGACTAGGACATTGAGTTAGCAGCAGTGCAAAAAGTCATGGGTTTAACACACATACTTATACAAAATGTATACCTTGTAATGCACTTCAAGTCACTTTGGATAAAAGCACCTGCCAGATGCATAAATGTAAAGATGAAACAGTGATTCCTATGCAAGTCCATAATTACTATGTGTTTCAAGTGCATAAAATGTCTTGTAAAGTAGAGCCGCTCATGCAACAGTTTCTTATATTCAGCTATCTTGGCCTGCACAGCATTATTGTGGAAACAATGGAGCTTGTGTATCAAATCTTTTGTGATTTACGCATATCATACTTTATCAGGCATTCATGGTTACAGGCAGCTCGCCATGACCTGTCAGAGGCTAATGCCCAAACTCAGGCCATACCTTTAGGACATGGACCCTTTGAAAACACTCCTGTATTTAAAGCTGCAATCAAGAATAACCTTTGCTTCTCTGTTATCAGGACATTTTACATAATTTTATAGGCAAGTCAAATGACAGCATAAGTTTTTATCTATTTACTTCATAACTGATTTTTGTTTTTATCCAACAGAATTTACAGCTTGCAATTTAAGTGAGACTTTTACTGTTTTGGAAAGTTTTGTGACTTCAAATGTCATTCTTTTGTATTTTATATTTAGTCCATTTACATGAAATTTTCAAAATTGTGTAAATTGACTAAAATAATTTTATTTCTAAATGATTATGGTCAGATAGTAAGCTTATTGATATTTGCCTTGTGTTTATATATTTTAGAACCACACATTTGCACAATAAGCACAGCTTACAGTCACAAAAAAGATTTAAAACTGTACCTTTTCTGTCGCTGGGTGGAACCCTAAGGTTTCATTTTGTACCTTTATGGGTATACTAAACATAATGCAATTTTAAATGTTTTGTAACGCTAACATTTAACATCATCATGGTAGAAAATTGGTCTTTATGGTATAATATTGTACCCCAAAAGGTAAAACATTTTAATGTGTTGTATACCCATAAAGGTACAAAAATTAATACTACACCAGTGACAGAAAAGGTACGCAGCATTTTTTTTCAAATCAACACATTTTTTTATCTTATTTTAACTCAAAAAATTAAACAATTTTAACTTGAATTTATAAGTTATGTCAACTTTTTTAAGCCAAAATTTAAAATAGTAGGTTGAATTGACTTGCAAAACTTTTTTATTGTTTTTTATAGCCACTATAGTGCAAATCATTTTGCTGTAAAACTGTTCTTTCAAATACTATTCAATTATTGGTTTGTCTTCCTCTAAAACAAATTGTTTGGTACGCTTATAGAAATTGATTTTATAATATAACAATTCCAGAGAAGGGTTTAAAATATATAAACTGTATATAAAGCAGTGACAAAGATATAGGGATATAACAAAAAGCAGCATCACTTAATATGAAGTAGTAAAATTATTTAAATTCATGTTTATGTATTATATGTATTGTGATAAAAGACAAAATAAATATTTTAAAATTCTTGTTAATTTCATTTTTTATCCAATATATTATAAGGAGATTAAAATTAATTGCACTGTATAGGAATGAAATGTGTTTAAAATGGCAGAACCCAATTGTTGTCATGAGAGATCTCTGACACCCCATTACTCTTTTATTTATCTTCCATGTTCCAAACCACGCCTGATACCTCAAGGACCATAAAAAAAACATATAACAAGGTCATAAGGTATCTGAGATTATTTGTCCATAACATTGTGAGAACCCACAGTATTGGTGCGTCATGATGATTGTACAGATCTGCCTTGTACTGGTTTCACTGGAGGGCTATACTGAAGTTATTTATGGTGTTTAGAGTCAGAAACTGATGTCCATCAGCACTTTCTTGTGGGAAGGGAGAAGGTTTTTTGGAAAAGGTTGTATCCACACTGCTGACGCAAGCTTACCCGCCTGAGGCTTCTGATAGTTTCTCCATATCTCTTTTTTTTACTTTTACTCATTTTCTTTATCTCCGTTACCTTCGTTTTATATATTTCCTCCCTGAATTTCTTTGAACCTTCTCTTTACCTTGTTATTTCTCTCCTGTTATTTTTCGTCAGCTTCTGCTTATAGACGTGTGTATCACCTATACAAGCACCAAGTATGTTGCCTCACAGCATTATGGCACAGCTGACCCCAAGACCTTGACACCCATGGGTGTCCCTAAAAAGATCCAGACTGTCCTAAAAATGTCATCCATGTTGTCCATTTTTCATCCTTGTCGAATATCTGCACACTCTGGAGCCTCAGATAAATATTTTGGCTTTCTCTGAAATATCTAATAAAACAGTTTATAATGCTTCCCTCGTGTCTTACACAGGAAGGACCTAAAACATTTCAGCCCACAAAAAAATCGAAAGAAAGTTTAAAAAAGCAATAAAATAAGCGGAGACATAGGGTCAGAGAATACCTTGTGTAAATATTTAAGTCTCAGTAAATCCAGGATAGCAGTTTCTGTCCATCAGATGATTTAGTGTTTCCTGTGATAAGCTTTCTACCGCACCTCTCTCTGCTGTCTTGAAGGGACCATACACCTCTACATTTAAACAAGAATAAAATACTCTTGTGACCTTTCTCCGGTGTCATGCACTGAAGAGCAAAGACATCATTTAGAAGTTGTCTCCAATTTCAAACACCACTCAGTGATACATTTTTCATTGCAGGAAGTAAAGGCTTTTATTGTTGAGGACGTGTTTAACCTAGACTTTATTACTACAAATGAAACTCTCAGTGAAGAACTGTTTCTCTGAAAGACGATTTGATTTAAATCAGACAGAGTTGTATAGTACTTAAGTATTTTTACTTTCTACATAAAAGTAAATTTTCAATTATTCGTATTTTATTAGTGTTTTTCTTTGGAAAACAAACATTCCAAAACATATTATCATAATTTTTACTCCACTACATTTCATAACTTCAAGTTTTTGGTTTATATTTAAGTAAATTAAACATCTAGTAATTTTTTGTACTTTTACTTAAGTAAAAAAATCGTACTTTTACTCAAGAAAGTAAAAGGACACATTTTTTATGTAATTAGGCATTAAATCAATTTTAATATGCAATATATAATGAATACACAGTATGATTCTATGCTTTAGAATGTAGTGAACATTTTTTAGTAAAGAAAAGTAATTTTTTTCCCGAAGACAAACACTCTGATAAAGCATAGATGCTTGGAAAATGTAACTAAAATACTTAAGTATTATACACCTCTGAAATCAGATAAAATAGTATCAAAGTATAACTGCCTAAACTTTTGAGTTTTTGCATTAAAAACTTTCTTTTAAAAGCTTTATTTTTCTTTCTTTGATGAAAGGCTTTTAAATGTCATGCTCTTAAAAGCTACAAAGGGAAACAAAAACATAGCAATTATGTTGGAGTGCATTGAGTGGGATCGTTTAATTCCAGGCACACTAAACCGAAATCAAAACCGATGTCTAATGGACAAATAAATGCAGTCCAGAAAACTTTCTTCTTAAGAATAACAGCTCAATGTCCTCCATATAAATGATAATCATGTCAGAAAATTGTCTCTCCATAAGTGCTAATAAATGTGACAGTTAAGGTTGCCCAGGCACCAAAGCTTTTTAAGCAATTGACCCGTAAGCATTAGGATGAATGAGAAGACGGACAGATAGAGACACCAACACAAAGGAAGAGTTACAGAGTAGAAAGAGAGAGATTGGACTATATATATATACATATATATATAAAGCGAGAGAGATAGGGAAAGAAAGAGAGAGAGAGAGAGAGAGAGAGAGAGAGAGAGAGAGAGAGAGAGAGGGACTATAAAGCCACCTGCTGTCCCCCCGTGGCTGAATGTCTCTATGACTCACTTAAGAGAGAGCGCAAACCTCAAAGACATCAAAAATCTCCCATCAATGCTTACACACGCGCCTATATGAGCGTCGGGTGGTTCAGAGAGTCTTATGTAAGCTCCAACACTGTATGAATATTAATGCTTTGTTTTGAAAGGACAGTATTTATTTATTCATTTGACAGTGGGCTGCGGTTATAGATCTGTATGGAGCGAAATGTTACATCACACGGATCAGAGATGAATTTAGGGTGAAAACCCATGAGAGTTTAGTGGAACGGCTGCAACGACGATGCATGTGATACTGATGATGCCATTGCTCGTATTCAGAGTTTATGTCTAAGATAATTGTTAATATATAAGCTAATGAATTCGCTTAAACATCTACAATGAAAAAAAAACAGTATTGTGTTCATTCACACAAAAAGATTATGTCACAGCTCATTTCCAGTACTAACAAAACAACAGCTTGAGAACTCAAGGAGGGATTGCCATGGTTACACAACCTGGGCTTTGAGAAACAGGAATAGAGATAGAGTGAGACAGTTCTCATATTGGTGTTTATATGAATGCATATGCTGTCAGGAAGAACCTTGATCCTCATTCGCTCCACTAGATTTTTCTATACCAGAAATGTATGGTTCCCTTTCAGTCGGTCACTACGACGTCACGTCGTGACCGACGAATTGGGAGCTCGCTTAGAGAGACCAATCTGCTTCGAATACTACTAAAACGCCAATGAACTTGGCATTGAGATATTTGCATAATGCTGGCGCCGCCCCGCCAGGTGCGCATATAAGGCGCACGTGCAAATAGGGAAATCAGCTTTTTTCGCTTCGAAAGCCGGCTTTATCTGACTGAGAAGCTACTATCTGATCTTCGGGGAACGGTTGCAGAAGTTGATTGACAAGCAGTACTAACACAGCGGACGCTAGCAGTATTCCACTGCTCTGCATATTTTTTGTTTTGAGTTTAGGGAGTGCGTTGCCTTTCCCTGTGCGCATCATCAGCTGAGCACCTAAAGAGTGATTTCCCTGAAAGAGTGATACGTGAGAGCTCTGTGTCTTTCTACAGACAGCCACTCTCTCGTATATTCGGAGATCAGCGTCCTTTTCAGGATTGCTTTTCGTCCGTGCGATCTTGGATGTGAGAGGTATAAGGGTTCCAGTTACGGTCACGAGCGCTGTCTTCATGCTTGGGCATCAAGCACTCTGAGGCTGCGCTCGTGGAGAGTTTTTGTTCTCTCTGTGAGAGCATAACCCTCTTGGATTGCGGAGACGACTGACGTTTCTACGGGAATGCTGTCCGCGTCTTTGCAGTGCTGACACCGCCATGGTGCGGCTGTCAAGCGCTCGCATGACGCTCTTCGCATCACTACGCTGAGGAGGACGGAGGGCGCGTCCTCCACCTACCGGCCTTTCATCCTCAGCCGGTTGAGGTTCCGGTGGAGACGGCAGAGTCGTGTTCTACGATGTCTGCCGAATCCATTGGACCTCCTTCTGGTCCCGTTCACTTCTGCAGCATCAGAGGGGTGTCCAAATTTCCTCCGGAGTGGAGTCGTTCCGGAGATGGCGGCCGTGCCCGCTCGAGCGGCGGTAACGGTAGAGTTGGAGGGGTTAACCCCTCTCCGCCCGAACCGTACCGCCCACGTGATTGGTATTTCGGAGCTGCGCGGGCCTCTCGGTCCTCTGCTCCTGTGCCTTTCTTCCCGACGGCACGAAGAGCTGACGTGGTTTGCGGCCATCCGGCCGTTCAGCTTCAGCTTTCACCCCTCACCTCCCTCACCAATGGAGCTGCTAAGGGCAGGGACCCTTCAGTGGAGCGGGGGGTTGCGATGCAGCTGCGTTCCTGGAGGGACCACCCAACCCTTCCCTCCCGTGTTTGTAGATAGTCGTCCGGTTACGGGCGCTGTCCGTCAGGCATGCGGAGAGGCGGCTTCAGCCCTGCACGCAATAACGTTGCTACGGGTTCACCAAGGATTTACGAGGGAGGCCGCGACCTTCAGTCGTGCGATGTTCACGACAGTGGTTCAAGATCGCCACCTTTGGCTGTGTCTGGCTGACGGACGCAGGCGAGAACAACTTCTTGAATGCTCCTGTCTCACAGACCGGCCTCTTCGGCGAGGCCGTGGAGTCGTACAGCTCCGCTGCGCAGACTGAGGCGATCTCTGTGGTCACGCCCCGGCGAAGGAGAGCTGCCCTTGGTAAAAACCACCACGCCGGTTCCTCAGTCTGCCTCTCGCCGTCGGCGTCCTGCGGCGACCACCTCCGTTCCCCTCCTCGGACTCCATCTCGGCAGCGCGGGGGAACCGGTCGTCAGCAGCTCGCCCCGCCCGCTTAGCCGCTTCCCGTGAATCGGGAGTTTAAGTGGCCAGTAAGCGGGCGACCTGGATTGGCAGAGGATCACTCTTCAGGAGACGGTATTCGCTCCTTCCCCCGATAGAGGGTCGGGTGGAAAATTCTTGGTTTACATATGTTCCACCGGCTGTTTAGCCGGTGCCCACTAACCACACACAGTGCATTCCTCTTCCCTCTCCAGGTCTCCAGAGGATCGAGAGAGCCGTGAGCGGGCACACACCAGCTCACCCTACCTCTCCTCTATCGCCAGCGGGTGTTCTGAGGAGTCCGAGCCCTCCACTCAGGAGACCGGACCACCAGCAACCCCTTCGGTGTCTGCGTCCTCAGCTGAGGAGACCGGACGACCGTTTCCCTCAGCGGGCTCAGGTCAGTGTCACACACACACATACTGTGATGCTTATGCTGTCACGGCAGACGCACCGGCAGTCTCACCTGTCTCGCTTCGCTGCCCCACCGCGGGTACTTGGTAGTGTCGTTAATTCTCCTCGTACGGTGCCTGGGTGCTTGGCAGAGGTGGGTAGTAACGAATTACATTTACTTCGTTACATTTACTTGAGTACATTTTTTGGGTAACTAGTACTTTTAGAGTAAATTTAAGTATGGGTACTTTTTACTCTTACTCAAGTACATTTCTAATGAAAAAACTGTACTTTTACTTCGCTACATTCGGTGCCGTTACTACGCTACTTTCAAATGGTAATAATTAATGAATATATTTTATTTTTTAAGTTTATATGGCTTGTTCGAAAGTCTCGCGAGACGTTAGAGAGGCTGCGTGCGTTGCGAGGGGTGGCTACGTATCACCCTTTAGCCCGCGTAGATGAAAGGAGATGACTGAAGCGGAGGATGACCTATGCAAGCTATCGGAGGCAGATCACGCTTGTCACGCTCAAGTTTGGTCTATGTTTACACTACAAAAGGTCAAAAAGAATAGTTTCATAATGCGATGTATGCTTTGTGCACCAAAACGAACTGACATCTCAGCATACAGGAATTCAAGCTCCAACCTGAAACAACACGGCGGTAGGTGTCACTTTCTGCAGTGCCTTATTATAATATTATTTCACGCACTGTTTTTGTCATATGCGCTCTTGTGCAAGCAATGAAAATTACTCTAACCTTACAAACAACACACGTTCACATCTGCACATTTCCATATCATTTCCTCATAAAACTAAAATTGAACAGCATAACGTTAAGTCTTGCATTAATAATACGGGAGAACCGGGGCAAAAGTAACGCTGGACGAAAGTAACAAAGCGATTTTCTCAGAGGACTGATAACATTTGCATCCCAAAGCATCTTTGCAACCCTTGACAGAGCTGACAAATATCGCGTTATTTACTCACCATTTTCCGGGTGTAACGTTAGATCCAGAAAGGTGTTTTCAACCATAAGTAAATTCCAAAAGCGGTCATTGTTTTCTTATAACGCGTTGTGTTTCTCGTTTCATCAATCTTCAGGTTATTTAGTGCTCTAACACATCCTGAAGTTTGACTTCTCAAGAGTTTTTCAAAATAAAAGTAAATCGGGTTTAAATGTGAGGAGATCCTGTCGGGACGAAAGTAACACTTACTTTTGTACCATTTATATTATTCTAATTTTATTTAATTTAATTTTCATATTGTTCAAACTGTTGAATTTAAGTTTGTACTGTTGGTTGCATTTGAAACATTTGATAAAACTGAAATTTAAAATGAAAATATAATTTCATTATTTTTTACAAAGATAAATTACAAAATATGTTTGCAGTTACATATTAAAGAGGTCATAGTCATGTATAGTTAATAAAAACAAGTGTAACACGAAAATCTACATTGTTTTATTGTGTTAAAAAAACAATTCACCACTTCTGTTCAAAGTGAAATTATACTAGTCATTTTACATTTGTTTAAAATTCCACCTGGTATTGATAGTTACTGACCACAACAAAATATATCTCTGTCTGAAACATTATCTTTAAAAATTTAAAAAACTTAAAAAAAAAATTCTGAAAAATTGTACTTTTCGCCTGTTCTCCCCTACACATAACCGGACACCTTACTTAAATGTAGAAAATACATACGAAAATTTTTTTATTGTATTTTATTTAATTCCTTCCTAAAGAATCTATATACTTATAAAAATAAAAGAATAAAGTATGTTTTTAAAGAAACATGTTTTATATATTATAATAAATGTAGAGTTGATTTGCAAAAACAGATAAGTTCCATTTGAAATTCTAAAATAAGCATTTTATCAAGCTCCTTATGTTCATTAATTGCACATTAATGGCAATGAAAATAACCTATTCATATAAAAACATGATAACAAACAGACACACACATTCTTTTTTGCTTACTGTAAGCTTGTTTAAAGGCAGATGCAGCCAAATTTTGTTGTGAACGTGAAAATAAATACACAGTTAACTGTCAGAAAACAGTCAGTGTGTGTTTAAGATTTTTTTTAATGACACGTTATGTGATGTTGGAGGACTGAGATAGACTGCTTTACTTTAACCTAGGTTCATAAGTAGTATATAAGCAGACCAATGAGACTTTTAAGGAGAGGTTTGTGAAAGCCCTCCAAGTAGTCTGAAATTCAGGGATTTTACGCTTCTTTTCAATCAGATTGGAAGTAACGAGTAACTAACTACTTAAGTAGTTTTTTCATCTAATACTTTTTTACTCTTACTCAAGTAAATAATTAGATTGTTACTTTTACTTTTACTTGAGTACATTTTTGTATAAGTACTTGTACTTTTACTTGAGTACAGATTTTGGGTACTCTACCCACCTCTGGTGCTTGGCTTCAGTTCCCAGCCCGTTTCGTTGGGTTTTACGCACGATCCGCCTCGGTTACGAAATACAATTACCGGCACAACCCCGAAATTCTCGGGCTTTCGTTTCACTATAGTGAAAGTATCCGATGCACATGTACTGCGTGCATCAGTCGATGTCCTGCTGGCGAAGGATTATCGAGCCGGTCCCTCTTACCGAGATGATGATATGATGATAGGGTTTTCCAGCCTTTATCTCATAGTACCCGAAATGCGCGGTGGGTTACGATCGATTTGATTTACGCCCGGCTCTACGGAGGTGGTCTTTTTGGATGATAACGCCGAGGCTCGTATTTCAATATTCAGATCGGTTGCAGCTTTAGACCTGTAAGACGTGTACTTTTGTGTCCATCTCCCCTCGCCTTAGACCGTTTTTCGCTCTGCGTCGTGGGGTGGGCATATTAATATTAAGTACACCATTCGAGCTGTCTCTCTCTCTCCGTGTCTCCATGAAAGTGTTAGTCACGGCATTAAAATATCAGAGAGAGAGCGTTGTTCGCATTCTGCTTTATTTACGTTGACTTATAATAGCCCGTTCTTGGCAGACGTGCGCGAACACAGAGAGTTAATGCTTCGGCATCTCGCTCGTTTAAGTCATCAGGTCGACTGGGAAAGAGCAACTTTGCCCCGTGCAGAGGATCCTTTTTCTCAGTATGGAATTAGACTCGATCAACTAATTGGCGTGTTTTACAAGAGCGCGCAACTAGTCAGTTCTGACTTGCCTCGGTTTAATTCGAGGGAAGTACGTGGTCCCTCTGATACAATTTCAGAAGCTCCTGGACATATGACAGCATGCTGCAGCCGTGACACTGCGAGCTGCGTCATATGAGACCGCTTCAGCGTTGGCTTTACGATCGAGTCTCGAGGAGAGCGTGGCGCACCGGCATACATTGTGTAAACACTACACCTGCGTGTCATTTAAATTTCCCCGTAGTAGACCCAGCATTTCTGATAGCAAGATATGCCTCTGAGGGGTCTCCTGGCATTCTGTAGCATGCGATGCCCTAAGCACGGGATGTTCAGCCACGTATGACGGGCCTGCAGTCTGGGGTGTGCATAGCACCCCAACTGCCGCGAGCGGTGCGCTGTATATCTGGGACTTGTACGCTCCGCTATGGAGATGCGAGGGAAGGATGTATTTGTCGACACCGATAACTTTGCGACTGTTGCGTTATTTACCGTTAAGGCGGTTTTTGCGCTCTCGTCACCTGTCGCATCTCGCTCGTCATCTCCTCTTTTGGAGTCAGAAGCATCTGAGGTCCCTTCGTGCCATTTACATCCCGGGATCGCTCAAGACAGCGGTACGCGCTTCCGAGCTGCGCCCCCAGCGAATGGCGACTCCACCCCCAGACGGTCCAGCTAATTTGGAAGAAGTTCGGTTGTGCGTAGATAGATCTGTTTGCGTCGCCGGACGATACCCACTGTCGCCTATTTTATTCACTAACCGAGGGCAGCCTCGGCGTGGATGCGTTGGCACACAGCTGACCGCGGGGGGTGCGTAAATACGCATTCCTTCCAGTGAGCTTTATTGCGCAGACACTGTGCAAAGTCAGGCAGGACGAGGAGAGCCTTTTTATTAATCGTCCGTACTGGACGACCAAGAATTGGTTTCATAGTTAATGCTCCTCGCGACAGCCCTCCCTGGCGGATTCCCCTGAGGAAGGACTTTCTTTCTTAGGAAGGGGCACATCTGGCACTCGCGCCCCGACCTGTGGATATCCATGTACGGTCGTTGAGCGCGCGCAAGGTTTAGGTGATTTATCGCAAGCGGTATCTAACACCATCGACGCGGTTCGAGCACCGTCCACAGGACGGGCTTACGCGATTAATGAAACCTTTTCGTCACCCGGTGCTCTTCGCAACGCGAGGACCCAGAGAATGCCCTTTAACATTATGCTTTATATCTTTAACATGGGTTAGATGGTAGGCTGTCCCTCCGCCATTAAAATTGATATTGCCGCTATTTCTGCTCATCACTCACT
Source organism: Misgurnus anguillicaudatus (assembly GCF_027580225.2). NCBI lineage: Eukaryota > Metazoa > Chordata > Actinopteri > Cypriniformes > Cobitidae > Misgurnus > Misgurnus anguillicaudatus. Next base: position 17,487,386 of record NC_073354.2, read on the forward strand.
TATCTACGGCAGATCAGTTGGCCAGCATGATTTAATTATTACATTTTAAAGAGGCGCTCGCAGGCTAAACCCCTCGCGCCCTCCCTCTTTTTTCCTGAGACCTGTCCATGGTGCTGAAGCCTTCAGGTCTCCGATTTAGGCTCTGACCCTGCTAGCATTGGCCTCCATGAAGAGAGTAGGAGATTTACATGCATTCTCTGTTGACGATTCGTGCTTTTAGTTTGGTCCTGCTGTCTCACTGAAGACCCAGACCAGGCTACGTGCCCAAAGTTCCCACCACTCCCTTCAGAGATAAGGTGGTGAGCTTGCAAGCGTTGCCTTTGGAGCAGGCAAACCCAACCGAGGCTTTGTTGTGCCCCGTACGCGCACTGCGATTCTACGTGGTCCGCACGCAAAGCTTCAGGACCTCAGACCAGCTCTTTGTTTGTTATGGTGGCCAGCAGAAAGGGAAAGCTGTCACTAAGCAGAGGATGTCTCATTGGATAGTTGATACTATCGCCCTGGTTTATAATTTGCAGGGCATTCCTTGCCCCTTAATTTGAGAGCGCACTCCACTCGGGGTGTTGCCTCATCTTGGGCATTAGCTCGTGGTTCCTCGCTAACAGACATCTGTAGAGCTGCTGGTTGGGCGACACCTAATACGTTCATTAGATTCTACAATGTTCGTATCGAGCCTGTATCCTCTCGTGTTCTGTCCTCACCAGGGAGGACACGGAGAGCAGACTCGCAAGTCGGCTTGCAGCCTCCGACTGAGGCTCCAAATTGAGTTTCAGTATGGAAGGCTAACAGAGCAAAAATGCGTAATGGTTTGATTTGCTCTCTCCACTGCCTTGACAGCCTTTGTTGCGGAGCATTGGCTGTCAGCCTTTCACTAGCTGTATTCTTACGAACCTACGTGTTTGGCCAGGGCCCCACATTGTGTCCCAACGGGTTCCTTTGTGAGTATTATTCCGTGGGGTTAATCCTACCAGCCCACGTTTCCCTTAGCAGAGCACTGCTTTGCTTACACAGCCACGGCTGTCATTTATACCTCAACTACGGTTGACTTTCGTCCACCATTAGCCCTTAACGGGGCGGTGGCTTCCGCAGCGTCCCTATACCGCTCAGTTAGGGCGCTTCCCAGTCGCTGGCACTACTGTGGGGTTAAAGGAACATCTAGTGCCCGGCCTTCTGCCTTGAAACCTAATTCTCCTATCCTTAAGTGGAACTGGAGGGCTTTAAGCAGACACTGGAAGAGGTCAGCCCCTAGTGGCGTTTTAGTAGGGTTTCCCAATTCGTCGGTCACGACGTGACGTCGTAGTGACCGACTGAAAGGGAACGTCTCGGTTACGGATGTAACCCTCGTTCCCTGAAGGAGGGAACGGAGACGTCACGTCCCGTCGCCACAGGTGCTGCCACCTGCTGTTTAGGCCGGTCACCTTCCGGCTTTCTCAGCGAACAGAAGCTGATTTCCCTATTTGCACGTGCGCCTTATATGCGCACCTGGCGGGGCGGCGCCAGCATTATGCAAATATCTCAATGCCAAGTTCATTGGCGTTTTAGTAGTATTCGAAGCAGATTGGTCTCTCTAAGCGAGCTCCCAATTCGTCGGTCACGACGTGACGTCTCCGTTCCCTCCTTCAGGGAACGAGGGTTACATCCGTAACCGAGACGTTTCCTGTAACGTTTAAAGGTCCCGTTCTTTCTGTGTTTTTGAAGCTTTGATTGTGTTTACAGTGCACAATATAACATGTGTTCATGTTCCACGTGTAAAAAACGCGGTATTTTTCACATAATTGACTTATCTGTATACCGCTGTTTACACTGTCCAGAAAACGCGCTGATGTCTTCCTTGTTCTATGAAGTCCCTCCTTCAGAAATACGTATTGAGTTCTGATTGTGTAGTTTGTTTAGTGTGTTGTGATTCGATAGCAGCTTAGTTTGCCGTTAGCTTAGTGGGCGACTGACGTATTCTTGTGGGCAGAGTTTAGTCAAAAAACTGTTCTAGTGACGTCATTAAAGCAAGAATTAGAGAGCTGTAATTCAAACCGGCCGTTCGCTGTTGGCTTTGAAAGGCGAATTCTGTTAAAGAAAATATATCACCTGGCAGTGAACTTTGAGCTTTATCATTTTACAGCTATTATTTATGCTATTATAGCAACATTACACACTAACTAGGGTTTAAAAATGGGATCAGAAAGAACGTGACCTTTAAATTCATTTGATCGTGCATGTTTCTGGAGCTGTTGCATAACAAATACATGACTTAAAGTGCACATATTATGCCTATTTTTACAAAATATATTAGTATCTCGGTGTCTCAAATGTGGCTAGAATGTGTCTGTGAAGTTTCCGATCAAAATAACCCACAGATCATTTGTTAAAGCATGTCCAAAATGTCCCTTTTTGGGAGGGAACAAAAAAGGCGCTGTTTGTGTGTACCTTTAAATGCAAATGAGCTACAGCTCCTCACTCCCTTACCAAGACACAGTGAGCGTTTTTTGTTAAAATAGATATGATTCCTGTTGGGGGGGGGGTCAATGCTATTTCAAGCATTCTGACTTATTAACACAGTTATAGAGTTGTTTCCTCATGCTAAACGTAGGCAAAGTGTCAAAAAAGCAGTTGGACATGTTACAGAGTATTTCTGTGCAGAATGCACTTCGCCAGGGTTCATACAAGTTTCGGAAAGTTTTTTTTCGATTACAGGTCCAACTGATGTTTCAGGGGTTTTCTATCACTTCTTTATATGGGCACTTCCCCCGGAAAACCCCGCCCACCCGTCAATCAGCGGGAGACGCTAGAACTTACAAACATTCACATCACGCGACAGCTTTGTTTAATTTCAAAACTCAACAATGGCACGAATGAAGAAGTTTGTTTTTGGATGTAAGGAGAAGAAATCCAGCCTTATGAAAACAATGGATATAGTTTATTATCCGGTGTAGCAGCGGAGTTTTGCGTGTGTTTGATGCGCTGGATTTTCCCAACCGGGTTACGAGTTGCATGCGGTAAGTAAGACTTCTGTCTTATGTTGTATAAATGACACGAACATGTAGTGAATCATAAGTTATAAGTGTTGTATAGTGTTGCATGACTCGTACTCGCTCCACCCGTGGTAGTAACTCCTCCTTCTTCATTTTTTTGTACGTTATCGGAAAGATTCGGTAAAGCTAATCTTTCTTTTATAAATCTGATTAATCTAAAGACTCTTCGGAGATATAAAGGATGTCATACTACTCTGTAGGTACTCCAGATTAACATCAGAAATGCAGAAACAGTGTGTGTTACATGAGCTTTAATATGTGAGGGCAACAATGTGCTAATAACACATTAAGAAAGGTTTTGGGGTCAAATTAACCAGTTAATCAGTGGCAGTGGGCGAGGCTTTGTTTGTGTGACGTCACATTAACAAGAGAATCAAAACAGCATGTTAAATGAGCCTGCTTTGTTGAGGATTAAAAAGGAGGGGGTGGATTTTTTTTATTGTAGGATTGTTGTGTTCACACACTGTCAAAATACATTTATGTCCAAACACCTTATAAAAGTGGATTTTGCATAATTTGTGCCCTTTAAAGAGTCCCATGTGTTCGCAATAACAGTTTGAGTCATCAGAATCAGGTTTACTGTAATCTCTTGCAGCACTTCAGTAATGCAACAGTGTTATGAAATGTATAATTGAAGGACATACCATTATAGATTATTAAAAGATTGTGAATAATGAATAGGTCTGATTGTTGTAATTACCTTTTACTGTAAGCATTAGTGAGTCAGCAGGAGTATGAGCATTTTTTATTGAAATGTTTTGCTATGCTTATTTCAAGGCTGGTTTATTTTCCTGGAAGGTGCTGAATGTGATGTGTGAAGGAATGGATAAGATGAAATGAAAGATTGGTATGAACTGCCAGCTTGATATTAGGAGGCGTTGATGAGGCATCGGGGAGCTGATTTATTAGCCTGCGTAGAGTTTTATTGAACAGCTATCATTTAAAAAAACTATGTCTGCATGAAAGATGAATAATTGACTGTTGCACACATCTGATGTCAGTGGTAATAAATGGTGGTGGGGCATTTAAATAGTTGTTCATATAAGATACAAATAGTATTCATATATTTAGTTTTAACCAAAAAACGCATTAAGAATGCATGTTACAGTATGTTTAGGTATACATCACTTGACCCTCCTTACATCGGGCCTGGCACTTGTTTTCAAAGTGAGGTTCCAAGCACCAAGCATTTTATATTTGAATACATAAGCATGGGAGAGCATGACAGCGTGTGTGCATGCAGGTGGGCGGGTGAGCGGTTGTTGACAGCTTGTCAGTAATGGAACATTAATGAAAGCACAGCTGAGGAGTCAGCGGACGCCTCAGGGAACGCCGGGAATAATCTGCCATCAGTGACGCACTTCCCTACTTGCATCACAGGCAGACATAACACTGAATGTGCGTGGGAGGAGCTAAAGATGGGATCCAGGGATAGAGGGATGATGGGAGTCTGAAAAGAAGTGCCAAGAAAAGATGAATGTAGAAAGGAGAGATATGTTTGGGAACACATGGATGGAGGAGAGAGGTTTGTGTCTCTCCAGAGCATGAGAGACAGAATCAATTATTCACCAGACATCAGGCTTTTAGCAGCCAGAAACAAACTTTTCATGATGCACTCTAAAAGAGCAAGAGAGGCATAACAAAAGACAGATCACAGTCGTCTTGGGCTATTTTCTTCCATTAGTGGATATGAAGTACGAGTACTTAGACTAATTTTAAGAGTTCAAGAAAAGGGCTTTATTTCATACCAACATCTTACATCACTAAACTATCTATGATACGCACACACGTAGTACACAAATAAGAAATATATATAATAATAATATTCTGGCATAGTTAGGTTATTATTGCTGACTTCTGTATAGGCACCTAACTTTTTTTAGCTATTGAAAAAGATTAAAAGATCATTGATTATATGTAATAGGACTTTTTATTAAAAAATAAGGCACATTATCAGCACAGAGCTAATAAAAAATATATTTGGCTGTCATTTATAACGTTATAAAGCTTATACTGTTAGAAAATCTCAAGCTTTTCAAGAAAGCTTCTTCCAGTTTATTTAGATTTGCATCCAGTTACATTTCAGTGGTGCCCCTGAGGGGTAAACAGAAGCTATACATTTTTGATACTGTCAAATTATTCCCACAATGCATTGCCACATGCCCTTCAGGTACAGTATGCATATGGTGGTGCAGAAAAAATATACAAAAATATGTACACAAAACAGCACAATAATACAAAAGACATAAAGATATGGTATCATGTTTAAACTAGGAGTGATGTGCATAGATTTTCGAAATCGTATTCATTTTTTTGTGCAAAATCAAGACTATATAGTACATTATCCGGGTCATATCTTTTAAACTTTGCAATCACAAACAATCAATATTATCATGGCATGCTGAATAGAACGTAAGCCATGTCATAACTCAGTGAGTCGCATGCCACAGTGTCTAGTCGAAATAAGGGCTGTAAGAGTTGTTCAGCAGTGCAGTCATGATAAGAGCTTGATATGTTTGAATTCTGGTGTTGTCTAGAAACTTCCTCCTGCCTATTGAGAGATAAGCAGACATTTCTTGTCGAGAAATTGATAGTGATGCTTGACTGGAGATGACAAATGTTCTAGTGCTGCAACACTTCACCACCATACAGACCATAAAGGTATATCACCTATCAAACAACGTTACAATATCTGTCTAAAATACTACACACATACGGTATTGAGATTTTTTGTTGTTACTTGGAGCATATGCACAATATAATCTATTCATGTTCAGGTCACTTGCTGTGACTTTAATCTGACATATCAACAGCAAACTTTTTGTGATTTTAAAGACAGGGTATCTGATTTTGAAAATGCTCACGGTAGCCTACTAGCACTGAAATTACGATCCCAAGCTCCATTCAAATCACCATGCAAAGCCACGCCTCCTCCAAAATATATGAACATGGACAGACCAGACGTCCACATCTCATGTCTCATTCACCAGTGCAGTACAACGTGAATAACATTACCAAAATAATGAACGCAAACAACTGTTTTAAATCAGAATTAGTTCCAGCACCTTTTCGGTTGTGTACTATTTTGCTTTTAATTTTGAAAACATAAATATTGTTAAGCTAATTCGTAAAGGAACACAAACTACATAAGCAACACAATGATTTATCAAAGTAGAATATCTAAATCCATCTAAAAACAATCATATCGCGTACCTACTTTACAAAAAAAAAACACAACCCTTCCCGACCCTTTCCTCCAGCAGCTGTTTCCATCTCGTGGTAAAGTTACAGATGTTGATTTGGGTTTTTGCTCTTTGCTAATCCAGACGATTTTTGTCGTTGTTGTTTCAAAAAAGTTATTTCGTTTTGTGGCTCCTGTGCAGGTTGTCAATTCAGCAGGAAAGTTTGCCATTTTCTCTCTGTTTACAGACGGGAGGTGAGCACATGTGAACACGTTGATGGCGTATGGTGTCTGTGTGAACAGGTTGCACAGTGGCATATTCAAAACACGTTTACAGATGAGTGGGAAAATTGCTTGCATCCAATTATTGCGTTCGGTCCGAGTTCATGATTTGTTGAACATTTCGTCTTTCACAGATATTATATATTTATAAAAATACATTTAGACAACTTAAAATAGTGATTGCTATCAGGATGTGAGGAAACTTTTAACCAGCATAACTAAAATGTTTCTGGATCAAATCAGATACCCTGCCTTTAATTCATGTTATTTTGTGTGCTTTTGCAATTTCACATGCAGTCAGACAGAGCGCATAAATCCTGTTGTATGTCTGGAGCGACTGACTCTTTACTCATCCTGGATGTGCTTACCTGTATGTTGAACTGTGAAGAACATTGTGGCTTTAGAGAGATTAGAAAAATAGTGCATCTGCAATACGTCTGTTTCATTTCAGTTTGTGGATGTTGCCCACTAGCATTAAAGAAAAAGTTCACACACACACACACAAAATAGGCTGGTATTGAATGCAAATTCCGATTTTTGGGTATGATTTGCACCCCACCCTAATTCAATTCCCAGTTTGCCAATGCAAGAGGCATATTAGTTTCTGAATCAAAATGACATTCTCGTAATTTGTACACATACTATGTGTATGTGTGTCTTTTAGCATTCTGATAATAAAATAAGTGTCTAGACTGTGTGCACATGACTATAATAAGTAGTCTCTTGATGAATGCCTAAGCTTTCCAGTGTGCCGCTAATTAAGGCCATAATTATCCAAGTTAGACATCTAACACCCCCACAAAACCTTACCATGCTTAGCACAGTCTACTAATACTGAATGCCACACAGCCCAGTGGATGAAACCCATCCTACCCCTGATCCCATGGCAACAAGTGCCACACTAGCAGCCAGTGATGTTGCTGCCCGTCTTTTATTTGCTGTAATGCCACCTGCCCATCATTGTAACCAAGGCATGAATAAAACCTCTTATTTAAGGATACACAGCATACTGTGGAAAATACCTTAGCATTGTAAGTATGCAAAACAAAAGATTAATGAGGAATGATATGCATTTAGATAATTACTAATAATTACTGGATAATTTAGTTGAAACGATATGAATTATGCTTGAGGTCAAACCCTTTTGCTTAAAGATTGGTTTAGATGCCTAAGCTGACAGAGGCAAAAGGACTCCTATATGTATTTACATGTAATGTACATACTGTGAGTGTGTGACTATGAGTGACAGGAAAATAAGGCTCATAGCAATAATGCATATTTAAAACATGGGGGCCAACAAATTTTCCCAATTTCAGTGTTTTTATTTGTAACGTAATATTTTTATTTTAAACTATATTTTCTTGTGTTGTGCAGGTGTATCAAGTTTGGTGTTTGAATTTTTACATAAATGCATATTTTGTGCTTTAGGGTTTGAAAAAAAATTTATGGCCATACAAATTTAATTTAAGTTATTATATTTAAATTTAGTTCAATTTAAATGTTGCTTCTAGCAATTGCAATTTTAGATTTTTTAGAATGAAACCAAATATGTTTCTGCCCATCTATGGCCTCAATTATTGTTAGTATTAGAATGATAAATTTGGATCATTTAACATAATGTAATAATGTTTGCTAATGTTATTGCATGTGGAAGATACTGTAATGTTACCAAAAAAGAAAGCTCTTACATTAAATGATTTATGGCCAGACATTTTGAAACGTTCTGTCTGTCTCTTATGCACACGCATATTCTCTCTGTACGTGTTGGATATTTTTATTCAGCACAACACGAATGCCATTTTAATCTGACATTTTAATCATTGATCAGCGACATTTCCCACAGTAAAAGATCAAATCAGTCATTGCCTACATAATGTCTTATTTCTAAATAAATATTAGTCATTAAGCAAGATGTTATTTGATAATTGCACTTTAAAATCCCTCCAGGGATTGTGCACTGTCCTGGTCATGAGTATGTTACAGTCCTGATGACAATGTGTTCCCTAGAGAGCCATCACTGCTGTCAGCAAAGAGCAATAGGAAATGCCCTGGCTACAGGCCTGCCAATGGGGTCTTTCACAGAGAACAGATTCGGACTGTTGCTAAAGAAGACAGAAAGTAATTCATGCACGGATCGCGCACACACAAACAAACAGTACGTGTTTGCGTCAACCTTGCAGGTTTTTGACAGCTTAATGAGGATAAATATGTGTTTGAGTTTTAGTAAGTGAATAAGCTCACATATTTCAGCAAGTTTATGAGAGCCAAGTCAGGCAGGTACAGAGCGATACAAAACTGTAGTGAACGCTCAAGTGGACTTTATAACAAACCTTTGGAAAATATTTCTACTGTTTGATTATAATTTCTGTAAAATAACCCTCAAGTGTCACTAATACAGTACCTACCTACCTGTATAGGCTAAATGTGAGTAAAGCTTTCATATAGTTCACATAACTATAGGAACGCATCAATTAAGTGTCACTTTACAAGCTATACTATACAGTAAAATGCTTTTATCATTCTAGTGTATATGTATATGTATTGTTCTTTATTAAGTGAATTTAATTATTTTTACAGTATAAATCACTAAAGTACATATAAAAGCAATACTACCATGTATTTTATATAATACCATTTATTAAATATTTCATCATTTTCCAGTTTCTTCCTTATATTTATAGCCTACATGTTTGTTCTAAAATTATTATAAACTATTATGTTAAGATACAAATGAATATGCATAGGCCTGTTTATATATTAATTACACTTTACATGATGTGTGTGTGTGCTATATTTATATTTATTAAGTATGTAAACATCATAATTTTAGAACAAACAGGAAGAAGACATAAGCTATACGGTAAAAAGAAATAATAGAAAACGGAACAATTATGAAATATTTAATAAATTGTGATATTTTCTACACTGTAAAAAAATCCGTAAAAATCGCGGCTGGGTTGCCGGTAACTTACCGTAGATTTAAATGTATGTTATTTACTGGCAACATTTTGTTCAAAGTTAAATGAACATTTAACATTTACAAGTCTTCGTCTTTACAGAGTAAAACTAAAAAAACAGCATCAAGCTAAATATTCTGGGAAACAAAATCTGAAGCAAAAAACAGAAAAAGGTTGATGATGATTTCTGGTTCCCAGAATGCTTTGCATGAGGCTGTTATTGTATAGTTTTATTCTGTAAAGATAAAGACTTGTTAATATTTAAATTTTTTTTAACTTTGAACAAACTCTTGCCAGTAAATGACATAAATTTAAATTTACGGTAAATTACCGGCAGCCCAGCTGCAATAACATTGTAATTTCTACTGATTTTTTTTACAGTGTATGAATTCATTCAAATCTTTAATCTTTCTAAATAACTTATAAATGTAACGTGATGAAAACGCTATACACATAGAGAGAACAGACTTCGACAGAACACCGGACATTTTCTATTCTAATTATTAGTAGAATTTCAGATGATTTTATTACTACCATCTGTCCGTTTAAGGGCTTATTGCAACCATAAACACTTACGGTTATCTTCAAATGGTTTCTTCCACGGCTGTATTTTTTTAAATTAAGGCAATCTTTATTTGGCATTCATATTCTGACATTCAACAGCACAACAGCTTTTCTAGTGAGTTATTTTGCCCGTTTTACTCGTGTATCGTTCATTTCCACTGTTTTTTTGCCACCACATTGCGCGCGCACCTTGCAGTGACGTAACTGTGATGTCTACTCGCAAAAGGTCTATAGAAAGCATCCCTTACAATCTATCTACTGTAATGTATGCTCTTATTGTCCTAGTGTATAGGTTAATCATTAATTACAACTCTGTTATAGCTCGCCGTTCAAGCTAACTAAAGGAAAGCACCCTGTAAAAACACTGCTAGACTTAATGGATAAACTGACCGCTGCAGGTCAAAATGGTAATGTTTTTTAATTGTAAATTACAGGAAATGATACAAGAGAACCATTAGGCATTTTGCATAATGATACATGCAGGTAAGACACATTGAATGCAAAGATAAACAAATAGGGATTTTTTTTATTTTCTTACTGTAAAAAAAATCTGTAGAAATTGCAGCTGGGTTGCCGGTAACTTACCGTAGATTTAAATTTATGTTATTTACTAGCAACATTTTGTTTAAAGTTAAATGAACATTTAACATTTACAAGTATTTGTCTTGCAGAGTAAAACTAGAAAAACAGCATCAAGCAAAACGTTATGGGAAACAAAATCTAAAGCAAAAAACAGAAAAAGGTTGATGATGATTTCTGGTTCTCAGAATGCTTTGCATGAGGCTGTTATTGTATAGTTTTATTCTGTAAAGATAAAGACTTGTTAATATTTAAAATGTATTTAACTTTGAACAAACTCTTGCCAGTAAATAACATAAATTAAAATCTACGGTAAATTACCGGCAACCCAGCTGCAATAACATTGTAATTTTTTGTGCTCATCATTATTTCTAGTTTTAAATCAAAGATGCTTTCAGTAAAGAATGCTTTATTAAAAAGACCCTAATATTTAATTGCCCTGGGGCTTGACTGTCAAGAGCTAGAAGAATAAGACCAGACAATGCCGGTCTAAGGTGCAGTACTTCACATAATGTTCCCTGTCTCCTCAGATGTCTGCTTCGTGCCCACACCCCTCATAAGAAGAAAAGAGACAAAGCGCTCTGAGTAGCTGCCTGCCGCCGATCGCCTGTGGGGAAACGTGTAAGAGCGCACTACTGGGGCAGAGAGTAATCACATCTCTGCGTCTGATCCACTGACTAACCTGATAGATCTGAGACCCCTTGATATTACACTGAAATCGACAGCAAAATGGACGGGGAGTAGATCAAACGAAAAGTAGAAAAAGAGGAAAAAAGAGAGGTTAACAAGAATGTTTGAACCTCGGACTTTGCAGATAGTGTAGAAGAACGATTAATAGTAGTTTGTTTTATGAAAATAATAGGATTAGTCAACAAAAATGGCTGAGGAGTGTGCTGTTTTTCAATACAAATTTTACTGAATAAGGTTTTGGACGACATGGAGAAGAGTAAATAATGACTGGACTTTTATCTTGAGGGGAACTTTAGGATTTGACATTTGCATAGAGTTGAATGAATATTTCACAGAGTGGTCTACCTTTGGTTGCTTTAGTAACGGAGATTTTATAAGATCACTTAAATCATAAATGCCACCCTGCCTGCCTTCAGACATGGCTACTTTCACTCCTCCTCACACCAATTAGAATGACTCATACAGCCACATAAGAAGCTTAAGCTTTGGCTCTGAACCTCACAGACATTTTGCAGTGAATCATGTAGAAATTGCTGAATACTTAGGGGGCTTCAGAATGGCTCTAAATGAGAGGGGGCAGGACATAAACACTTAGGAAGTGGATGATGAGCTCTGAAATCACTCAGCTCTGCCACTTGTGATTAGTGGCTAATTAGCAATAATATATCCAGCATACAGAGCTTTCTTATGAGGAGAACTGACTCACGCATTCCCTTATACCATATGTTTATTTAATCTTTATCCAAATGCAACACAGTACTTTAACTTAAAGGTGCAGTGTGTAAATTTTAGCACATCTAGTGGTGAGGTTACGAAAATGGCAACTACCACGTAAGGGGACCCTCGTGTGTGTGGATAAAAACATCTGATTCTAAGGTAATAAAAACTTAGGGCTCTATCTTACACCCGGCGCAATGCAGCGCAATGGGCAACGCAAGTGTCTTTCGCTAGTTTCCACCCTAATTTTCACGTTTAGCGCCGCGTTGTTTAAATAGCAAATGCATTTGCGCCCCCTTTTGCGCCCATGGGCGTTCTGGTCAGAAAGCGAGGTGTGTTCAGGCGCATTGTTGGCGCGTTGCTATTTTGAGGCAACTAAAATAGACTACGCCATTGACCAACAAAAACCTGGTCTAAAGTCTAAAGTCAATGGCACAATGTGTTTTATGTTATTTAAAGAGCGCATTAGTAAAATGCGCCTATAAACGGGAGGACAACGCGGGTTTGCTTATCACAAAGTACATGAATGCGCAGCAGCACAAAAATGCTTTTAAATATGAAAGATTAAAGGATTGAATGTAAAAGATTATTATTGGGTCTAGTGGACATAAATGAGGACTAATTATGAGACGTAATAAGGCGCAAAGAGCTGCTTCACATGTAGCCTGGTAAGTAAATAAATGCTTTGCTTTGAACAAATGCATCTGTTTTTAAATGATTTTTTAATGCTACCTAACGGATTTATTGTATATGATGACTCTGTACCTGCGGATATGGTGAGATGAGAAAAATTTTTAAGTTATGCTTAAAAAACCTCTTTGCTAAAAAACCACTGTCCAAAGTGCTGAAACGTGCGGAGAGCCGTTTGTAATTTCTTTATCTCCTGTTTGTTACAAATAAAGTATTTTTAGAGTACAAACCTTTTCTTACATACTTGTAAATTATTTTTTGATGATATTGGATAGCCATACATTTAAAGCAATTACAAGCCTGCTTTTTACTTCCATGACTAAAAGAAAACGGGTTTTAAAGGTTTTAATAAAAAATAACAATTTCAATACAAGTGAAAAACAACACAATTATTTAACATTAATCTTAAACTGGGGATCTTCTGCCTCCGTTTAGTTTTTCAGTTTACAAAGTTCGTCATCTAAATAGGGATTAGACATAGCGCCAGCGCAACTTGCTTTTAAAGTGGATGAGAGCTGGGTCTCTCATTGGTTTACTGCACGTTACGCCCAAAATACTCCCATTACAATAGGACCAACCCTTTTCGACCATGCGCTCGGCGCACAAACCATTTTTCCCGTCGTTAAATTAGCAAAAGTGGATTCGGACACGCCCATTTAGACGTTGCGCTGTGCGCTTTAGACAATGCGCTTAGATCGTTAAAATAGGGCCCATAATGATTCATTATAAATATATACATTATATATTCACCCATAATAATGTAGTTTTGTATATTATATTGCATTTCTGTCAAGAGATTCTTCTAAAAATTACACACTGCACCTTTAAATGTTGCAGAATTATACAACAAATAAATTAAACAATTAGATTTAATAAACTGTAGTGTGCGAACTTAGTAGTATGAGAAGTGTACTGTATGTGAGCAAATATTACTAATGATAAATACATTTTTGAGATATTTACAGAAGGACATTTACAAAATATCTTCATGAAACATGATCTTTACTTAATATCCTAATGATTTTTGGCATAAAATATTGATATTTATATCCCATACAATGTATTGTTGGCTATTGCTACAAATATACTTGTTTGACTGTTCTTTAAAAATTTACATTTATATATATATATAGCAAATGAGCATTTTGCACAATCGTACATGCAGGTAAATGCAAATAGATTTATGTTTGTTTGTCATTTGTTGAAATGTAATAATCCAAAAATTGTGCTTAAATCATGAACATGTCTGTGAAATCAAGTCTTATAATCTAATTTTGATATTAGCAGTATCAAAGTTTGACTTTAATCGTTGATTTTTACATTGATTTCAATGTTTTACATGGCCTTACTAAGTATTAATAAAAACTAGACCCTCAATGTCCTGATATACACAGATATGTATATATTGGGTACCAATAGGTCCTCTGAGGTACTAATATGAACTCTTTAGCTTCAAAGGAGTATTTTTTTATTTTTATAATACGTACATTTTTAAGGTTATATTTTGTTATGTTTTTAGGTTTCACAGTAAATCACAAATCTGTGTTTATTTAGAGAAACTTTTATAAACTTTCAAACTTTATTAGAAAGACCTCAGTGAGAAGTGATCTGTAAAAACTGTAAAACTATGAATTACACAATACTATTTTGTTTGTTAAAATGAAAATCAGTCATTATTGTCTTAATCCCATGTCTTTCCAAACTCATATGGTGTTATTTTTTTGTGAAACACTTAGTCTTTATTCATACAACAGATGTTTGTACTGACCATGAGCTGTCAATAAGCTTCTTTCTTTCATGAGCTTCTTTCTGTTTTGTCTTATTTAAAAAAAATAGAAAGACATTGTTTACTTCTTGCAGCTTAACTGCAAATAATAATAATAATAATAATAATAATAATAATAATAAAAATAGCAGCAAACAGGAAGGATGTATTGGGAAATTGGACAACAGACAGAATTATATTTTTTTCATTAAGTAAATAAGTGAACCTAATAGTTATAGTAAAACATACAAGAAGACCCATTTTCTCATTATAAGTATACAGTAAAGGGCAAATCAAAAAAGAAAAGTTGAAACAAAATAAAAGTTTAGACTTGTTAGATCAAATCTGTAATTTGCGTTCTTTAGATGTGTGCTGTTTTTATAAGTTTTTCAGCAGATCGGATCAGACACAAGGTCATGAAGGTCAGGGGTCATGTACATGTTTATGAGGTGACAGTAAGCAGAAACATGTACTCCTCCTGCCTTGTGTGAAAGCCTGAACTCTGACCCTGACTTTTGCATCCTGCTGCTTTAACTGGTTTGACGTCTCAGTATCTTGTCTGATCACACAGTCATTTTCAATTTATAGATTAAATAATATATAGAGATCTGTTTATGTCGTGTTATTTGTATCAGTTAAGTATTTTAAAATCTGTAACAGCAGTGGATGTATGGACCTACAGTAGAACTTGTTTTTAATAATATATAAATATATATTATATAATAAATACATATTTAATAATATATAATAATATTTGTGACCCTGGTCCACAAAACCAGTATTTTTTGCAAAAAAAATTAAAGACTACGAAAATCACCTAGTTGTCTAAATGAAGGTCCTCCAACACATATTACTAATGATAAATACATTTTTTATATATTTACAGAAGAACATTTATAAAATATCTTAGTATCCTTATGATTTTTGGCATAAAATATGTAATGTATGTAACCTGAGCGGGTATGTTTATGAATTCCTCAACAATCATTATCATTATAAACAGCATAGCATATACTGAATTAACAGTGTTCATCTCATTCCCCTGCATAAATAAGCTTATGTATGCATCCACATTCAGTAAAGATACATTTGTGAGCCAACAGGAATGCTAAATATGCCAGCCTTCATTTCTCTTAAGCTGGGGACACAATTAATAATTTCCGCATAGATTATAACATGTAATTGGATTATAACGACAGATCATGCCTTGTCTTTTCACAGTTGTGCCCAGTCTTTGTTTACAATCACAGATAAAAATCAATTATGTGTTGAGTCCAATCTCAAAATGTTTCAGTAAGTTGTTAGGTGTGTCCCCAACATTCGTTTAGCAGAATATATGCAATAACAACTGCATTTGCAATCTCAAAATGTAATACTGCTCACGTTCTCCATTTGCATTTTTACTTCTGTGTATATGTGATTCGTTTTCCCAATCTTCCGGACGTGAATGTGAGAATGCCAGCTGGGGACTCAAGGTCCAAATCTCTGGATTTGGTAGAAGTCATTGCTTAGCAACACGACAGAGTTTGAACTGAGCAACAATGGCCAGGTTAGATGACTCATTATGACTGGCGGTCTGGATGCGTATGCGAGCTGGGTTTCAATTGAGACTGTGTGTATGTGCGTGCGCATCTGTGTGTTTTTTTCTCTGTTGTGCTTTTACTTCAGTTGAAAGTGAAGTCTAACTCAGATTAATTGGCTGATTACTATTTTATTTCAACTCAGCTTTCATTTATACATCTATGTGGAGAATGCTGCGCTTAACCCGATGCACTCCTGCATGCTTGAAGGTCAAGGCTGAAATGAGTGTTCGGGATGCTTGAAATGACCAAAGTAGATTTCCTGATCTTACATTCATTATAATCATTCTCCTATAAAGTGAAGCACTGCTAGATTTTTACAAAATAAAATCTTCTCTTCTTCTGAGCTGAAATACGTCAACCACTGAATGGAATGTGGAGGCACATATGTTAGGATGCTAATGAGACATAAAATCTCGGAGAGTCTTCAGATGTCCTTTCCACAGATTTATATGTGAATGTGAAATGAATTCCATAAGTGTACTGAGATACAAAGCAGAATGATTTTATGTATGATGTCTGTGATGTGCTTACACAAACAGGTTCTTCCATCATTAAAATAACAATACTCCCATTGTAGGACTCACTCCAGGATTTTTAGGTTTCATTAGTGAGTTAACAGGTATTTCATTAATGAGGTGTATTGATTGCATTAAGGTTTATTGCTTAATTTACCCGTTTACCTTTTTGATTGAATCTCTTCATTGATTGGCTCAACCCATCAGCATCATGGTCATATATTTTACTTTGTGATATCCCTGTTTCGAATCCGCCTTTTGGTGACCTCTCTCTACTTCCTTTTCCTATCACATATAACATCAAAAAGGCATTAAGAGAATTTTTAAAAAGTGGAAATGAGAGTTATCTCAAAGTACACCATGGATGCTAAACAATTTAGCAAACTGTCTAAAGTGAATTATACATGCAGATACTCCAGGAAGCGTTTAAACTTATTATTATTCATTCAGAGAGGATATTAAAGGTCACGTTCTTTCTGATCCCATTTTTTAAACCATAGTTAGTGTGCAATGTTGCTATAATAGCATAAATAATACCTGTAAAATTATGAAGCTCAAAGTTCACTGCCAGGTGATTTATTTTCTTTAAGAGAATTCTCCTTTTAGCTTACAGCGAACGGACGGTTTGGACTACACTTCTCTACTTCCTGCTTTAATGACGTCAGTAGAACCGATTTTTGACTAAACTCCGCCCACAGGAATACATCAGTCGCCAGCTTAGCTAACGGCAAGCTAAGCTGCTGTCGAATCACAACACACTAAACAAACGACACAATCAAAACTCGTTACGTATTTCTGAAAAAGGGATTTCATAGAACAAGGAAGACATCAGACAGTTTTGAGGACAGTAAAACAGCAGTATACAGATAAGTAAATTGTGTGAAAAATACAGTGTTTTTTATACGTGAAACATAAACACATGTTATATTGCGCACTGTAAACACAATCAAAGCTTTAAAACACAAAAAGAACGGGACCTTTAAAGATTTACAGTGGTCCGGACCTTGGTGATGTCATAGCTGGTTACAGCAATACACACAGCACCCCCGACAGTGGCGGGCCGTGACTTCTCTTCCGAGGGGCGCAAATATATGTGTTCGCAGTGTCATGTGTGTTGCTATTTATGTCAAAATATATGTTTGTTGCGTCATGTAATCCATGTGCATCATGCATCGTAGTGATGGGGACAAGTCAAGACAGAGTCTTTGAAGGGTTGAGTCCGAGTCAAGACCGAGTCTTTGAGGAAGCAAGGCTGAGTCGAGACCGAGTCCTTTAGGAGTTGAGACCAAGACCATAAAAACATTTCAGTTTTCATATTCATGATTTAATATCACCCCAGTTAATAATCAACAGTTAGGCCTACAGACTAAGCTAGATTGGGAATTGTTTAGAGGATCAGTCTTAACGTCTTAATATGGACTATGCTTTTACTATCATTAGAAAAATCCCTATCACATGCATCATCTTCTGCCTATTTTTCTAGAGAAAAAAGGGCTCTGATGGCTTTATCTACATTGCACCATGGGATGCAAATAAGTTTTACTTGACACGCCGAACACATATTATGAAATGACGAGCCACACACGATGGGCTATATACATATTGTGAAGAGCTTCACATCGTGTGACCTCGAAAAAGAAGTCACCGGCCGCCACTGACCCCCAACTTAAAACTCACGTCACGAAGGACGTATGCGAAACTACGCCCCAGTGTTTACAAGTGTGGATAAAGTGGACCGTTCCAACGTTGTTGTATGTGGAATGATACTAATTAATGTTTTTGTGTCAGTTTATTGTTTAAAATGGTCCGCAAATGTGCATTTCATATATGTAACATGTGACCTTTCCATGGCATTATATGCAATTACGTGAGGTCGCTCTGGCGCGTCACAGGACCGGAGATGGACAAGAAGTTGTGGTTTAAAAGTGCATATTTTTTATTTTTCTTGTCAAAAATGACAATTGTTTCATTAGATAAGACCTTTATGCCTCGTTTGGGATTGTTTAGAGTCATTTGAAACTCCGTTTTAAACTGCATTAAAACTGTTATGTGTTGGGGTCCATTAAAGTCCATTAAAATGAGAAAAATCCTGGAATGTTTTCCTCAAAAAACATCATTTCTTCTCGACTGAACAAAGAAAGACATCAAAGTTTTGGATGACATGGGGGTGAGTAAATTATCTGGATTTTTTTTAAGAAAATGGACTAATCCTTTAAATAAGGTTTAAACCACTAATAATATGTACATTATATTGCATTTCTGTCAAGAGATTCTCCTAAAAGTTACACATTGCACCTTTAAGGCAATAAAAAGTTTTTCTCCCTTCTCAACTTCTAATATGTGCATATACTTTACATCTCTTAGGAATTGGATTTAAAACAACGCTGAGAAAGGATCAAATCAAAAATCCCCCATTATCCAACCGCAGCATGTCTCCTCTGCATCAGTGACATCACAGCTCTTAATCTTCAAAGTGGGTTCTGACTCTCAAAAAATGTCCTTCTTCTCTTGACTTTTGAAATCAAGGAAGTGTATATGCACACAAATACACAAACCCATCGCACAGATGCACACGTTACCGCAGTGTTATGTAACCTTTAGGAAAGTTTGCAACATCAAGGCACACAATAAGCCCTTGATCAGCAGGAGAACGGTTGAAGATCCCTCAATGGGAGTAAGGATAATCAGTGAGAGGATGCTGAGAGCCCAAAGCGAGTGGTTAAGCATATTAAGGCGGCGGCTCGGTTAATGAAGTGTCTGGATTCGGTCCTATCGTAGTTAAATGTTAGCTTTCAATATAAACATTCTTGATTAAATACTAAGAGTGCAAATGACGAACAGTATGCCTAGTCCACGAACTAAATATACTACCATCTGTTCAATCCACTTTTTATTTGCATTTCCTATTTGTAAACAATAGCACTTACCTCTCTCATCAGTGAATATCACAAGAATTTCTGTATTAAAACTGATGAATTGTATTGAACTGCATTGAATTGAACTGTATTGTTAAATGAACCTCGTGCCATTCCAGATGTACTGTATCCCAGCAAACAATTTTGTGTTTAAAAGATGTCGCATCCAAACACTGCCTAGACATCTAAGCTAAAACAAGGCATAAATTGGGCTGTCAGTGAAGATTTAATAGGCTTAAACCATGGCCCCAAAAGTAAATGCAATAAAATAAATAAATGAAACTAAACACATTATATTGGGTCTATATGGTAAAATGATGGCTATTGGTTGCTGGAATATTGTTTCTTCAGTTGAACACAAACAAATAATCTGACATTAAAATGCAGTCATGTTATCTTTTGATATGGGTGTCAAAATGGCATTCTCCAAAAAGCACATCCATCCATCATTAAACCATTAGCCTTAATTCCTTCTGGGGTCCTCAACCTGGATTTCATCAATGAACTTTAATGTTAATATATTTTGACTACTACATGTTTCATGTATTCCAAAATCACAGAGGAAGCCAACTCATGTTTGTAAACCTATACAACATTAACCTTTCCGAAATCATCAGTATAATGCAAGCCAGATTTGTACTTTGTCAACAACCCTCTACAGTGAAACTCATTCCAGAACAGATTCTGACATCACTGCGTTGTGAGGTAGATATGAACCTATGAGCCAGAATAGATACCCATGAGAAATTAGAAAGTACGTCAGAGGGCTGACAGTTTAAATTCTGGATGTGGCATTTTTTGAGAAAAGATAGATAAAGTGGACAGGCGATGATTCAGCCAAGAGGCTGTACGAACAGATGCCACATGGGACAGAGACAGATACGTGATTCTTCACTAGATGGGAAAAAGCTTTTAGCAGACCTAACTAGCAGACCTTCTTTCATGTGTTTCCTGTTTTTCTGGTTGTGGTTTATAAATAACATGATAAACCTCTCATGTTTATACGTTCTCTTGTAATGTCTTTAAGTGTTACTAAATTATCACATGGATGTGATTCAGCTCCATAGTGCATGTTGTCCCAAGATTAAATTATAACCACTCAACACTTGCCTCACATTTTGTAAAATCACAATATTTACTCGGAGACAAAGAATGTGTTTATCCTGTAATGTCTGTATGTTTTTGATGAATACTCAGTTTTTAATGGACCTTTGGAAATGTTTGGTGTAAACAAGATGAGATGCTTAGACAGAAGATGTTCTGAGATATGAGGAGAAAGAATGACTGGAGTAAATTAAGACAGGTTCTGTTTCTCATTTATAAGACAAGACAGTAACTAACATAGGACAGAAGAATCGCAAATAAGATTGCGTTTCTCATACAGTATGACTCATATGATGACTAGTGAGAACCTCATGCGAAAACCAATGTGATTTCACTCGAATCTATAGTTGTTATTGTCTGTTTACATTATGTATCATAACTATTGCTAAATGCTAAAAAATGAATAGTTTTTTCGGACAAACTTATTGCTTTAGAAGACCTACTGGGTTTACTTTAATGCTAGATGAATGCACTTTTGGAGCTTCGAAACTTTCCCTGTCAATGCGATCATAAAGCCAGGATTTTATTTATTTTAACTCTGAACGCTGAAGAAACAAACAAATAAAAAACATCATGGCCAATACGGCAAAAAATAAATTTTCAAATATAATTTAAAATATATTTCAAAATATACAATAAATGGCCAAAAAATATATGTGTGGAAATATATTTTTAAACATGTTTACAAAAAATAATTTTACCAATATATTTGTTGACCATTTTTTGTATTTTTTAAACTATATTTAAAAAATGTATATATTTTAAAGCATTTATTCACGTCACATTGAAAAAAAACTTTGTATGTTACAAATCTGTAAACATAACAGTTTTGAAAAATGTAAAATTAAATATTTCAACTTCAAAAAAATATTTATAATTGTAGATTTTATACTTAAACTTTATACATTTTATAGAATCTTTAATATTTTGGCCAGATTTTTTTTGCCATATGGGTTGTAAAATTAGAAATGTATTTTATAGACGGTTTCATTGGAAGCACATGATACACGTCTGGATCCGAACCTTACTTCCGGGCCTCGTCGAAAATAACAAATGTTTTGGTTTCCTATGTAATCTATGTGTTGTTTTTTTGCTTGTTATTTAAATAAACTACGTTTAAAGAACTTTGTTGTTGTTTATTCTTAGCGGAGTTTACCGGAAGCTACGTGCAGCCGCTTGTTTCTGTTGTTACTGCTGAAACGGTCGTCCATACAACCATGTTAAAGAAAAAAAAACAATAATTAAATACAATCTACCCTATAACAGTAAATACGATTTATTTGATATTTTAGGACAGCAATGATTCAGTATTTTAAAAAGTAGATAGAATTTAAATAGACTTAAACAAATAAATCTAACTTCTAAAATAAAAATAATGAAGTGACATTTACTTAATTAATTAACAAATGTTTCATGCACTATTAAGTAGGTTTCATTTGATTTTTGTTGGAAGTTGTAATTGAAATTAAAGCAGTAAATTTTACTTAAAAAAAAGTCTCTGACAGTTGTTATGAGGATCAAAAATCTAAATATTCAGGCGCAAGGGAATGTGTCCTTACAACATGTGCAAATAAATTTAAGTTAATTTTGCTTGAATGTTTTAGTTTAATGGATTTTATATGCTTAAGTTAAATAAACTTTATATTAAAAGATTTTTTACTTGAACTCGCTAAAGTTTTTAACTAAAATGTACTTAATTATTTTAGGACTATGTGCAGTGACTATAAAACAGTTAAATAATACAAGATAATACGAATTACTATTCCCACACAATTCATTAATTTATACATAAATTAATTGTGAATTTATTATCATTTTACTTAAAAAAAAAACTAGTTCTCAATAAATGTTAATATTATGAGGGTTAATCTAATATATTTTACTACACCAAAAAGTTGTATCAGTAAGTCAGATTTTCCAAAAGTCTGCAATCAAAAGTCAGAGATTTAAATATCTATTCATTCTTCTTCTAAGCTATGAAAAATAAATGTCTTAGCTATACATATTTTCATCTGGAAGAAAACTTGTAGTGGAAGGCAGCATGGGTGGCATGGGCGGAGCTAATAAAGAGACGCAGACATGGAGATTTTTACAAACAACATCAGAGTTAATAGGAAAAAGGCAACTTTTCTCACTTTTCTAACAGTGCGGTTCAGATCCAACACACACAAGGGTTCATGAGGTGAAGGCTGGTGTCGAAGGTCGCATATGTTGACTGACCCCGCTCTCTGACAGCTTTGAAGAGACTTCATGCATCAAGGGGAATCTTCATGTCAAACTGAGCCCCGTCTTTTTAGTGTGCATGAGAGAGTTTCTCGCATACAGAGAGCACTCAGAAGCTTAGTCTAATCTGATGTATTAACCTGAAAAACACCATACGCTGGTGAAATGTTGTAAACCCATCTAATGTTAATATTTACCATTTGTAACAGTAATTTTATTGGTGATATTCTTAAAGTTTCTTTATGTCTACACTATAAAACATCTATATAAAATAAACTTGGTAAATACCAAGTTTCTCAACATCAGTTCGTGTTATCTAAATGGGTAATGTATTCTTTCTTAGGGATTATTTGGAATATCCACAAATTTGAAACAGCATCAGCATACTTTTTCCTGGTACAGTGAAATATAACTACTTTCTTGTCATGAACACACTAATGCCTCCATATGGATACATGATTTACCTACATTACCTTATGGTCAGAGAGAGAGAGTGTGTGTCATGAACTTTAAGTATATATGAGTACATACATTATAAGCATATGCAGAAATCCCGGGGGATATAAGGTGTGCCCCCCAAAATTATCATAAACAACCATGTATAATATAAATAATATAAACATAAACAGCACAGATTAATCCAATGATATCCCAAAATCCTTTGCATGCAGTTGGTAAAAGTCACAAATAGTAACAGATCAGATAATTCAGTTCTTCAGAACAAAATGTTTTCTCTCTCTCTCTCTCTCTCTCCATCCCTTTATCTATTTCCTGTACTCTTGTGTGTTTCTGTTTATTTTGCTTTTTGTCTTCCTTTGAATCCATTTGTACACATTCCTTCAAAGTTTCACCTTATCTCTTAGTCTTATCCGCTTTCTCTTAACCTTTACTGCTTTTCTTTTTTCAGATATTCCCAACTCTGCTTATTCACAGCCTCTGTCACTGGAAAAAAGATGCTACAAGTGTGTGTGTACGTGTGGGCTTTTTTGACTGCGTGTATTGCATAATGTTGCTGAGTGAACATGTTTCTGTCCATCAGTTTTCTCGTGGGACACATCCAAAATGTCACTCGCTCCTTTCACTGTTTCCCTTTGGTGTATCTTCTGTATTCTTCAGTTCATGACATTTACACTACATACCAGAACCTTTACACCACATCGCATGGGACATAGAGAAAAAGAGGGTAAGGACTAAAGAGAGAAAGAGTCATAAAAGAACAAGCACCGTAGGAAGACATCAGAAAATAAAGAGCTTGCAGAAAGCAAGGAAAAGGAAAGGAAATTCACATTAGGACTAACCAAACCATGCCCCAGTGCAAATGTACCCACTCCCTACTCCCCCGAAGTACTCATTCATCCGAGCCCGGGCAGGCCTTCGTCATTAGGATGTGATTGTTTTTTAAAGAAAACAGGAATTAAAGCGCTCTCTTAACACTGGAGCCCATCTTGACATTAAGTCTGTGTTTTTATTCTGAGTCGTTTGGTGTGCGATGACACAGAGCCCACGTGTCAAAACCGTTTATGATAAAAGAGATGCTCACGTTCACAATATACACGCAAGACACTCCCTTAACAGTAAACTTTGATTACGCATGATATTATGCGAGTATCTGGCAAATGCGCGCATCTCTTGTAATCATAAACCCTTTAGACGTGGATACGCAGAACACATATTTTGGAAAAGGAACCACACACATGATGGGCTACAGACATGTTGTGATGAACTTCGCATCGAGCGCCCTCGAAAAAGAAGTCACCGGCCTCCACTGTTTGTCACAAATCTTCGTTTTCTGATGAATTACTGACAGTCCTAAAGTGTGATAGTTTCTACAAAATACATATTATAAAGAACCAGTCCAACCCCACTAATGCAGCCGACAGCCTTTAGACACCTCAGCATTTCTTTCTTTTCTTGGCCAAACATTGCCAACATTAATGCAAGGTCTTGCTTGGTTTAGTGTGGTATTTCAGTTTCGCATGCCAATAAGGATATCAGTGACATACTGAACGCCCAGTCAACGCTGTCAACGGTAACCATTTCTTAGCTAAGGCGCTTATCGAATGGCTTGTCTTGCCATTTACACAATATCTGACGAGGCTCACGTTGTTCAATCTGACAGGCAACAATTGTAACAGGCATCAGTGTGTACCCACCTTAAAACAGAGATGGATAGGAAAGAAACAGGAAATCACAGAAATATGTTAGGGGCAGAGAAAGGAGGTATAGAAAAACATCCCTAATTCCCCAGAGACTCTCTCTCCTCTTTCTCTCTCTCTCTCTCTCTCCCTCTTTGAGTCATCTATCTAACTGAGATAAAAGAGACCACTACAAACATTAAAACAAAAATAGCATAATTTATGCAGCGCCTTCATCTCAAGGAAAAAATAAAATAATTGAACAGCACCTCGGTGAATAACTGAGCCAACACACGCGCGTGTGTGCACACATGTTGGTGTATGTGGTTTACGGGGACATCTCCATAGACGCAATACATTTTATATTGTCCAAACTGTTATATTCTATTCCAGCCCAGTCTCCTGAAAATGCGTATAAATAGCACGAAGTGTAAAACTCGTGCAATACATACGCCAAATTCCACTTTGGCGTGCATATGATACGCAAGTCCTTCCCATTCACTTAAAAAGTGTATCTTTTTTTGACGTTTTATTTATTGGTTTCTCAATTTTTTTGCTATTTTTTTACCATTTTTGCTTGGGTTTAGGGTTAAAACAACTTTTTGTTATATAAAAATGACACCCTAACCCAAACCCCAACTCCAAGCAACCATGGCTTAAATATGGACAAAAACATGGAGAAACCTGTATAATAAATAACCTCATTAAGCAAACGTTTCTAACCCTAAACCCAAGCGAAAATGGTTTAAAAAACAAAAAAAATTGAGAAACCAACAAATAAAACGACAAAAAAAGATGCACCGCTCAAGTGAATGGGAAGGACCGGCGCATCACACGCACGCCAAAGTGGAATTTGGCGTATGTATTGCACGAGTTTTTGCCAGTCTTTAATATGAAAAACGACCATTTAGTATGTTTTTTTAGCTTTTCCGTTTTCCGTAAACCAGCTTTATAGCATAATAAACATGTCATTATACACTATTCATGTCCTCGTAAACCACATAGACCAACACACACACACACACACACACACACACACACACACACACACACACACACACACACACACACACACACACACACACACATGATTGCTTCATGATCTATATGATAGCTCTGTCTTGTTCAAAGAAAGGTCAATGCCTCAGGCATTTCTTATTATACTGCCTAAAGCTACACAGATTTTAATCTTAAAAGCATGCATGTATATAAGAGACCATTAAATAGGAAGTGAGGGAACAAAATGAGTGCAGTAATACCTGTGTCAGAATAAAATGAACTAAACATTTGTCTTTCTCAGTAGGACTATTAGCATTGCTAGGAACACTTAACTAGGGGTCATTGTGCTGTTGGTAATTTCAGACTGTTAACCGCATCATAAATGTTACAGGTCATTCCTGTTAGGCAGAAGGTTTTGTGACTAAAGACTATTCATATGCTTTTGTTGTAATCAGAGGAGGCATTCATATTGAAAAATATATCAGGTTTTGGGAAATATATTCTGGTCAAGCTCAAGCACTTAACTTTATTCATTATGACTTGGTTGTTTGTACAATGGGAAAATATTACCAGACGCTTACTGACTGAGTGAAACCCGACACAAATGAAGAGGATTTTATTCACTTTTAAAAGTAAAGGTTCTTTGTTTGGCTGTATGGTATAGAGCCTTTCAAGTTTTAAGAAAGAAACAATTTGATGTTTTATATACAATGGATTTTGGCACTGAAAATGTCTTGCAGTGAAATCAAGTTAAATTTTGTTAGATTTTGAGGTACCTGGAAAACAAACCCATTACCTTACTGACTGTACTGAGTTGTTTTGAGCTACACAATCTGCAAGCAGTTAAAGGCAACTTAAGTCTTGCCTCAATGTCTGCAATTAATGTAAATTAAATCAGTTCACTGTGTTCCCATCTAGTTTCCTTGGGAAAGAAGTATGGGTAAAAGACAGAAGAAGGGATTCAGTAAATACCTTGCAGACAAATTGATAGTTGCGCTTATGGCCAAAGCACACTGGTGCTGCAATGCTCTACAGGCGTGTATATGAGAATATAAGCTTTGCTGGCAGTACTTTTATATCCTTATACTGTAGTATTAAAAGCCTATCACTCATATTCTAGCATACCATGAATGTGTCAACACCTCTAACCAAAAGAGGAGGTTGTAGTTTATACACTTTAGTGTTACTTTTCAAAACCCCAAAGTTATTTGGTTTCATTGCAAGTCTAAGCATGTGCTGAAATAACTACTCACACACTACATTACATAGTGCTAACAAGTATTTGTCTGTCTATGTGTTTGTGATACTGTGAGAAAGCTTTGTGTCTGTAGGCATTACTCATAGTCACACCTGTGTTTCTGATGTACAGTAATTCTCCCCTTTTTTTAGTACCTGTCCCACCTGCTCAACCTCAACACCTGTTGCTGTTTGTCTCTAGTGATCATACTCCACCCAGTCAGTGCAAAGATTCATCTACAGAAACTGTAAACAAATGAATCTTAAAACAACAGCTATGAGACTTTGACCAAACCTACAGTACAGTACAAAATGCTGTTTTCTTTTTCTTTATGTCTGTACAACTAGGTTGAATATTTCATGAATAATGTATTTAATCAGTGCATTGTCCCAGCATGATGCTGCTCAGGGATAAATTGCAGAATGCTAGTTTGAGAGCTTTATTCTCGGTGAAGGTTAACAAGCAGCTATTTGGTTCGAAATGGAGAGTCTGGCCTGAGGTCTCGGTGAGAATTATAAAGTTGCTGGATCTGATGCTTTGCCTTCAGTTGTTATACTGATATCGTAAAGTAATGCTTGCAGTTTTTTAATGCATTCTAATTTAATACATTCTTCTGTTCGCATGTTCTCACCTTCTTACTGCCTTTATTGACTGGGTTTTGATGTAAACAATGTTTAACTGATTTAGTTCATTCTTACACTCCTGCTTAGATGATATGGAGCCAATCATACAGGCCAAATGTTTCCAAATTAAGATGGACTTCTTTGCTTGGAAGGCATCTATCTTCTCATTTTACTCAACAACACGCATGTTTACTCAGTGTTACATTAATGTTTATACCTTCTTTTGTGTCAGGAATACTGGAGAAAACCCAAGTGCAGCCCTGCTGAAAAAAACAGCATCAAACCAGCATGGACCAGCATGGGAATTATGCTGGTCTATGCTGGTTTAGCTGGTGGTCACAGCATACCAGCACCAAAACACAACATATGCTGGTATGACCAGCATGGGATGCTGGTGCTAATGCTGGTTTAGCTGGTGCTAATGATGGTTTGTTGCTGGTTTAGCTGGTGCTGATGCTGGTTTGATGCTGTCTTAGCTGGTGTTCACTATCAAACCAGCACCAAAACACAACATATGCTGGTCTTGCTGGTATGCTGTTTTTTTTCAGTGGGGAGACGTTGTCGGATAGCTAACAGTGAACACTTTTATTTAACATACATAAAATAAATGCTCACGAGGGAGCAAACACATAAACAGCACAAACGAGATACTAAACACTGAACTTGACTAAGACTCTTTGACAGAAGACTAGACTGACTTCAAGACAAACACAAGAACCATACAAAACAAATGTGCACGGGACTGTTTTCATTCAATTTTAGGTGAATCAGTCTCCAAATGCAATAAAATATAATTTTATCAATTTTAATTATTATTATTATTGGTTGGTTGGTTGATTGATTTTATTTCTCTAACACCTGGAGGAAACTAAAAAATTATGAATTGAAGAATATTTATGATGCTGTTATAAAACTATTTGACATAGTATATTGTGCTTAATGACATTTTAATGACAAATTCAATGTGTATCACTGTAGTTGAGGTCAAGAAAAATATTCATGACACTGTTATAAATTTATTTGACAGAGTATATTAACACTTAATGACATTTAAATGATAAATTCAATTTGTACTGGTAAAAAAAATGGTCAGTTATGATGTATTGGTTAATGTCAAGCTGTCATAACAAAGACATCTCAAACAATGTCATCTTTGCATTAAAAATGACATAATTGAACAAATGACTCTTATTGACAGTTGTCATAAACTTGCATAAAATCTCATTCATGTTCATGAAACATGTCATGCCATGATTATAAAGGTGTCATGTCAGTCTTATGAACACCCCTTCAAGTACAGTGTAACCTCATTGAAATAAATTCATAACATAAATCTGAACATGGACTATCTGGATCTGTCTCAGATCTGTGGATCTCTACCCTTATTGATATCTAAGAACATGTCCATTGGACAAGTTATTGACATGTGACATACATTGTGATGTATGCCATGCTTTCCAGACAACTTGGTTTCTCAACATTAAAGCAGTTCTGTGCTTGCAAATCTTCATGCCACTCATTGATGGTACAATGATGTTCACTTGGGTTCAGGCTTGGCGCAGTGTGATCGCAAATCACGCCAAAGCGGTTTAAAAGGAGAGATGTCAATTGCGCGACCCCTCACGTTCATTTGCCACCGTAATAACATTCTGATGCGAGCAGCAGGTTTACATAAATGTCTGAGCTGCACATGCAACAAATCATCCAGACGCCCTTGGTGCATTACAGAGGTTTGCTGGGTGGAGCTGTGTTTATAATTGAGGAAGCCGCAATTAGCATGATATCTTCTCATGGGATTGTGTATCTTGTATTTGGTTCGTATGCTGTTGTGAATGTTTGTGGTGTGTGTATGTTTATGAATCTGATGACATCTTGCTCATCACTGGATGCGAGTCTCTGAACAGTTTCTGGTAATTACCCAGCATTCCAAAGTGCTCACGCTCTCTAAATTGCTTACCGAGGCCTCTCATTTACAGCTCATACAGGAGATTATGGGTATTCGTTATGCATCGTTGTGTGTTTTAGAGATTGATTTGCAAACGAGTTAGATCATACTGATGAAAGATGTGTAAAAAATGAGCATGCCGAATCCCCTGGACATGAAGAAGTTATATAATACTGTATCTCTCTCTCTTTCTATATATAACACACTACCATATACAGTTAAAGCACATGTTTAAAAATGCATGATGCAATGCTCACTTTCATGGCACACTAATTGTAGCATGTATGCAAAAGGATATATGCAACACATGCATACATAATCAGTTGAATGTGAAGTGCATCATTTCTGTGGCACCAGCATGACCAGAAATCCATAAAAGACAAATTGGTAACAAATTGCTTTTAAATATTTTTTTTAATTTCTAAATCAAACAACTATTTTTACATAGAAATGAATAACTGCTTTATTTCACAAGGTGGCCATTTTCTATAAATTGATGGAATGAAAATTGTTCAAAAACATGTAATTAGAAAAAAAATGTTCAAAATTGTTCAAATTTTTTTTCAAAAATCAATCATGGATGTCAACTTCTAACCTCTCCTGCCCCCAAACCCAACCGTCACTGTGGTAAAATCAGATACGTACACGACATCATTCGAATTTACGAATTAGCTATTCAAATTAGCATCAGTTAACTAAAACATAAAATAGCTACAAAGTGCCTTGAGATTTGCCTTTTGATTAAAAATGAGTATAGTAGAAATCAGAATTAATGTATGTTACCCAGTTGTGGACCTCTTTCAAGGGGGTCTTTAGGAGGCGTTTCTAATTCTGGTTGTCCTAGTAACAACTTTAAACATATGAGTAACCGCTCAAACTGATTTTGCCAACTGGTTGAAGTCCTCAGGGCAACATATTGTGTTGACCTAAGGACAACATTTTTCTAAATGAAACCTAAACCCACCCTAACCATAACCAAACCCTAAAATCAGAGGGACATGATAAGTGAAAAACAATGGTCTAGAAACAGCTAATACTGGTTGTAAGCTTAAACTTAAAACAAACTGTAAACTTATTTCTGAAATCTGATTGGTTGATTGAAATGTTGTCCCAGGGTCAACATAATGTTGCCCTAAGGACATTAACCACTTGGCAAAATCAGGAGAGCCATGAGTAACCGTCCTCTCAGTAAATGAAGAAAGACTGATGACGTGAACTTCACTGCTTCAACTCTTATTGGTAGTCGCTCTCAAAAGTTGCTTATCATTTGCATAAAGTTAAACTGTTCTCCATTTTGTCTTCTTGCTGGACACGCCCACTTCCTGTTGCCAACGTTCACTGTCACTAATGTTGCCGCAGGCTTCCATTAAAATTATTGAGATTGTGTCACTCTACCGTTGATAGTCATAGACATCTTCTCTTTCATTATTGAGTCTATCTTAATTTTTTTACTTTTATTACATAAAACTTGACCATGTAACACAGTTGTAAAAATAGCAGTATATGTTGGGTTTTATATTTAGTGTCTAATCTATCTTCACCCGAAGACCCTTTCAGATTGTCCAGCGTTTCAACCATAGACCTCTACTAAATCAGCATAGACCAGGATAAACCATGCCTGGTCTGGCCTGTTTTTTTAAATGGTTCTGAATTAAATTAAAGAAAAGAAGTTGTGTAACTGTTTCTTTGTCGCTGTGCTCCTTATGATGTGCTGCGTCTTACAGTGTGTGTTGATATCTCAGGTGATGTTTACAGCAGCCAGTTGTAGACACACTCCACTGCTGAAATGGGGCATTTTAATGGAGCCGATTTCACATCTGCCACAGAGCAATTCATCACACATCAGCGGGAAATAACTCCGCAAAGACACTCTCTCTCTCTCTCTCTCTCTCTCTCTCTCTCTCTCTCTCTCTCTCTCTCTCTGCTTTTGTTTCTTGTAGGCACAAGAAATTGGAATTTAGTTTGTATTTCATCGCAATGACAATATGCATATTGAACTCATGCCTCACTCAGCCTGTTTTACAAAAACATTGCCTTTCTGGTTTTAACTTGCCTGACTGTATGCACTCTGTACTTTCTTAAACGAGTTTCTTTAAGCTAGTGCTCAGAGGGTTTAAATGAGAGAGAGAAAGCACAGGAGGGTTGCTCTACGTTGCATTTAGAAAAAGCATTCAGCCTTTTGTCACCTTTAATTAAAGCTCATTTGGCATATGGCTAATGAGAAACGGTTTAATCAGTCAGGCTGAGAAAATGGCAAAGGAAATTGAATTGAACTTGCTCAATAGATAATTCAAGCTCTCTTGCCGTCTAATTGCTCAAGTGAATTCTGTAGTTTCAAGTCGAGAATAGTAATAAATTATATGGATATTAAACATGTCTTAAGTTTAAAATATAAAAGGGAATGTAAAATATAACATGAGACTCTTCATATGGATAGATACGGCATTGTGTGTCCAAAGGACAAAGAACACTATTACTGTAAAAAAACTTAAATATTTCTAATAAAAATGACAACTTAACACCTTAGCATTCCTGAAAAAGGCTAAAAAATGCCTAAAAAGGACACAAATTGTACCTGCTTTATTAATTGTATAAAATGTTTTACATCATTAGAATCACAAGAATTTCAGCTTTCCAAAGATGTGTGACATGTTTAGCTTTTTGTTGGTGAGTTGTTGTATTTGATGATTATTTCTGTTAAATAATGAAGTGTCCATCCCACGGTACACTGGAATTTAATATATTTGCATAACAAGTTTGGGCAAAATCTGCAGATAAGTATGGTTACACACCAAGATATCAATCCTTTCACTGCAAAAAATGACTTTCTTTGAGTTTTTGTCTTGTTTTAAGTATGATTATCAAAAAATTCCTAAATCAAGATGCATTTTCTTGATGAGCAAAATGACCTAAGAAAAGATGACATTTTTTAAACAAAAAATAAATACAATTTAAGTGAATTTGTGCATAAAATAAGCAAAAACAAAAAAGACTGCCAATGGGGGAGGGAAAAAAATCTTAACTGTTTTTAGGCTAATTTAACAAATGCAAGAACATTTAGCTTACCCCATTGGCAGATTAT
Organism: Misgurnus anguillicaudatus; assembly: GCF_027580225.2. NCBI lineage: Eukaryota > Metazoa > Chordata > Actinopteri > Cypriniformes > Cobitidae > Misgurnus > Misgurnus anguillicaudatus. The sequence goes on from NC_073354.2 coordinate 17,520,198, forward strand.
ATATTTTTGTTGCTTGTTTTAAGCACACGTTCACTTAAATTTTATATTTTTTGTTTAAAAAAAGAAACATTAAAGGGGCCATGGCACAAGAGGGCCATGGCACAAGACTTTTTTAAGATGTCAAATAAATATTTGGTGTCCCCAGAGCACATATGTGAAGTTTTAGCTCAAAATACCGTATAAATAATTTATTCTAGCATGTTAAAATTGCCACTTTGTATGTGTGTGCAAAATGTGCCGTTTTGGGTGTGTCCTTTAAAATGCAAATGAGCTGATGAAATTCAAACAAACACTGATCACAATGATGGTGGTTTGTTGCAATAAAGCTCAATTGTGGTTTTCTCTGCACTAAATGGCAGTGCTGTGGTTGGATAGTGCAAATTAAGGGGTGGTATTATTATAATAAGAGCTCCTTATGACATCATAAGGAGAGCCAAATTTCAACGACTTACTTTTTCACATGCTTGCAGAGAATGGTTTACCAAAACTAAGTTACTGGGTTGATCCTTTTCACATTTTCTAGGTTGATAGAAGCACTGGGGACCCAATCGTAGCACTTAAACATGGAAAAAGTCAGATTTTCATGCCATGGCCCCTTGAATCAACGAATGCATATTTTGTATGCCAAAGAATAGGTTGAATTGACCTTCAAAACCAAGTTGTTTTAACGTCATGCTGCATTTATTTTTTACACTTTTTTACAGTGTATAATCTCACATCTGGTATGTTCAGGTCTCTATAGTGTTCTTCTCTTTTGTAAGTCGGTTTGAATGAAAGCATCTGCAAAATACACAAATGCCTAAATGTAAATGTTATGTGCACCTTAACCGAGTTCTCACCTTTAGTTGGTTACATAAACTGATGGTCTCTTGTAAAACTCGATTATGTGTCTCACAGAGCCACTGGAAATCTGATGACGTCACTCTGGTTGCTCTAGATTGGCTTATTGACCAGCTGTATATTATGTAACAACTTCATTGTAAAAATAGCAGCTACCCAGCAACCCATTACATTTGTCATTTGCATCTCTAACCTTTAGCTCTTGCTTTAACATAAGCTATATATATATATATATATATATATATATATATATATATGTCTGTGTGTTTGTGTCTATATGTATATGTCTGACAGAAGGATACCCACCGACACTTGACCTTGTATCCAGTTGTTGAATTGACATTTATGCATTGTATACATACAGTGCATCCAAAGTAAATTTTTTATCAAATTCAATATATTTTAGCAGTACCGCATGTATGTTTCTTGGAAATCAAGCCCATAACCTTTCAGCTGCTAACATCACAATGCTGAAGCACTTAGAAGTTGATGATTGTCATTTGCTTTCTCTTTTATTATATGTTAGTGTTTCATATTTGTCACATTAAAACATTGGTAGTCTATGAATAGTACAATGAATTTAGCAAAAATGCAGCAAAAAATGGAGGCACTACAGTAATCTTTAAGTCTTCTCCTACACTTCTGCCTGTTTTTCTTCGGTTTCTCCTGCTGTCTCTTCTATATGCGGTTACGCTCGAATGCGGACTGAGCTGTGATTGTCTCTGTGGGGTGACACTGCCATGCATAAGCAGGTATTATTCTTGCATAGATCTGTTGGGAAAAATCGACACAACTGAACAGGAGAGCAGAAAAAGGACGAAGAAAATATTTAACTTAGATCCCTAGTGAGATTAAAACAGCTTTAATCTTATTCCTTTTCTGCCTGTTTGATTAAGTGATTATTAAAATAATTGGATTTTTACAAAGAACAATGCATACTAATGAACTACATGAAAATAATGCCTTTCCATTTTATCTGTATTAAATATGTCTGCTGTTCACTACAATTCAGTTCAAGCTTGTTAATAGATGGAAATGATATGCTGTCATGGTTGTGTTTGTGAAGTCAAGAGAAACATTATATGAAAATGATTCATTTATCTTGACATTTTGGCTTATTTGTAGAAACAAATGCACATAAATCTATAAAGCATCTATTGTGTGAGAGAAGTAATGGTGAGGCACATTATGTTCAAAGAAAGTCATTTTGTGCGTAATTGTGTCTGTCCTTGTTACTTAGTGTCTGTGTGTATACAGGTTTCTTTGTTTCTGCAAGTGAATATTAAGACGTCATTCTTGACATTTTCACTTCTTAAAAGGTTTTGTTTGAACTTTTCAATTTCTCCCTCCTCCACCCAAACAGCTTAAAGGGGACATACCATGAAAATTTGACTTTTTCCATGTTTAATTGCTATAATTGGGTCTCCAGTGCTTTTATCAACCTAGAAAATGTGAATAAGATCAACCCAGTAACTTAGTTTTGGTAAACTATTCTCCACAATCATGTGAAAAAATAGGTCATTAAAATTTGGCTCCCCTGGTGATGTCAGAAGGGGATAATACCGCCCCTAAATTTGCACTATCCAACCACGCCACTGCCATTTAGTACAGAGATCAACTCATTTGTATGTTAAATGACACACCCAAAATGGCACATTTTTGCTCACACCTACAAAGTGGCAATTTTAACATGCTATAATAATTTATCTATATGATATTTTAAGCTAAAACTTAACATGTACTCTGGGAACACCAAATATTTATTTGACATCTTTAAAAAGAATTGTGTACCATGCACTAATGTACATTATTTTATTGTCTTACCAAATGTAATCCTAAAAAAGCATAATTTGACAAAACAGTGTAATGTATAATAATCATTTACCACTGCATGGTGCAAAAACACATAAGCACTTTTATAAGAGACCTCATTATTAACATCACAACAGATGGTATCCAAAGCAACTATGGCATCTGTATCATTGCAAACTATTATTTTCAGAAATATTTGATGATAATTTGATTATATTGTGATTTTAATGTGTCTCAGGAAGCAGTTTTAGCAAGTAGACAACTTTAAAGAGCTATAAACTTTAATTGTTTCTTCATATTCACTGAACATTCACATTATAAACATCACACCAGCCTCTCTTTTTTAGCCCTTTCTGTCTGAGATTAAACACAAAAAGAGATAGAGGAGCTGCCTTGAATATTTATGAATATTGATAGTCTCTAAACTCTGAACATGCCATGTCTAAACCTTTGCAGTCTTTTGAATGATAAGGATTGTGTGCATAAGTTTGTGCATTAATAACTAATAAAAGCTGTATTTTAATTCTTGATAGGTCCACGTATGTTTATACAGTATATACACTACTATTCAAATGTTTAGGGTATTCTTTATTCATTAATATAAATATTTTATTTTAAAACAATAATACAATTATAAAGGAACACCTGTTTAATTTCTCATTAATGCATCTAATCAACCAATCACATGGCAGTTGCTTCAATGCATTTAGGGGTGTGGTCCTGGTCAAGACAATCTCCTGAACTCCAAACTGAATGTCAGAATGGTAAAGAAAGGTGATTTAGGCAATTTTGAGCGTGGCATGGTTGTTGGTGCCAGACGGGCGGTCTGAGTATTTCACAATCTGCTCAGTTACTGGGATTTTCATGCACAACCATTTCTAGGGTTTACAAAAAATTGTGTTTAAAGGGAAAAACATCCAGTATGCAGCAGTCCTGTGGGCGAACATGCCTTGTTGATGCTAGAGGTCAGATGAGAATGGGTCGACTGATTCAAACTGATAGAAGAGCAACTTTGACTAAAAAAATCACTTGTTACAACCGAGGTATGCAGCAAAGCATTTGTGAAGCCACAACACGCACAACCTTGAGATGGATGGGCTACAACAGCTGAAGACCCCACCGGGTACCACTCATCTCCACTACAAATAGGAAAAAGAGGCTACAATTTGCATGAGCTCACCAAAATTGGACAATTGAATACTGGAAAAATGTTGCGTGGTCTGATGAGTCTCGATTTCTGTTGAGACATTCAGATGGTAGAGTCAGAATTTGGCGTAAACAGAACGAGAACATGAATCCATCATGGCTTGTTTCCACTGTGCAGGCTGCTGGTGGTGGTGTAATGGTGTGGGGGATGTTTTCTTGGCACATTTTAGGCCCCTTAGTGCCAATTGGGCATCGTTTAAATGCCACGATCTACCTGAGCATTGTTTCTGACCATGTCCATCCCTTTATGACCACCATGTACCCATCCTCTGGTGGCTACTTCCAGCAGGATAATGCACCATTTCACAAAGCTCGAAATCATTTCAAATGTGAATTCAATGTGACAATGTGAATTATTGTGACTAAGAAATTTGCACCCATTCACATTCAAGACTCAAGAGTATCAGTAAGGTCAGACACTGATGTTAGATGAACCAAAAAAGGTTTTGTTGAGATTGTGTATATTTTGTGTATCTGAACCAGTTTATTAAAAGTGGGTGTCCACAACATTCACATAATGCATGTTTAGTTTACAGTATACATACACACAAAAACCCCATACCTTATTGTTTATTTACTTAACACAGCAATCTAACGTTACCAAAATGGCACATTATAAAAACAAGATTAGAACAATGGATACTAAGGATATTGTACACTAGTTGTATAATACAAAATAGATACTGTCAGATAAATGGCCCCTAGCTGGGACGGTACCTTTTCAAAAGGTAGATCTGTGCACCTAGACAGTTCATATATTCCAAAGAATGCATATTACCACTTTAAAGGTGCATATTGGTACCAGATGTATACCTATATGATTTTTTTTAAAGGAACTGCCAGTTTTAACAGCTTTTTAACTTTTTCTGAAAGTTTACACTTTAAACAATAGACATGCATGTTTTTTCTAAGGACTTGTGGAAAATCATTTAAGCAATATTTATTAAAAAGATTATTGTGTTAAGGAGAAATGTTCATCTTATTTAGAAAACCATCAATAGATATTATTTACTAGCATACTTTTTGGATTAATGTATGTGTCCTAAAACACCCTTGTTTGAGTGTTTGTGTGGCATGTGTGAGTAAAAACATTTTAATCATTGAGAATGAACACTTGACCCCCAAAGGCAATGTGCGTTTTGGACCTGTCAGTCACCCCAAATATGAACATGGCTTTAATTCTTGATGAATTTCAAACAAGCCCGTTGTACCCTCATGACACATATGGAGAGCCTCAAGGCCATCGTCTGTCTGTGTTAGTTACATCAGAGACGAGAAAGAGATTTTGACAGATGGTTAATGTTGACAGGGTGAAGCATATAATGAGAGTGTCCTCTCAGATAGCCACCTGTTTCAAATGCAACCCTATTAGAAAAAGACTTTCCTGCCTAAAGGCAAAGTGAACCGTTACCAGAGGCCTGTTAGCACCTTTCAATGTTCTTCAAATGGCTATTTGTGTGTTTAATGTTTCATATTGCTGGAGGCACAGTTGGTCGATCTGTTTTTCCTCAGCTGGTGATGTTATGAGATGGAGCCATAATTGTGTGATCACAAACTTCAAGACCTTGTTATAAAAAGCATTCGATTGAACAAAAACAGCACCGTAAAAAAGGTTGCCTTCAAATTTTGAGTTGATTCAACTTAAAAACATTAGCTGACACATCAATGTTTACACTTTTTTTTAGTTAACTAATATTTAACTAATATAAGTTACATTTACTCAAAATTTGAAAGGCACACTCCACTTTTTTTGAAAATAGGCTTATTTTTTGGGATTTATTCAGCTGGTCTGCTGCTACCACTTTTAGCATAGCTTAGCATAATTCCTTAAATCTGATTAGACAATTAGCATTGCGCTAAAAATAACCAAAGAGTTTAAATATTTTTCCTATTTAAAACTTGACCCTTCTGTAGTTACATTGTGTACTAAGAACGATGGAAAATGTAAAGTTATGATTTTCTAGGCAGATATGGCTATAGGAACTATACTCTCATTCTGGCATAATAATCAAGGATTCAATGGATTATGCTAAGCTATGCTAAAAGTGGTACCGCCAGACTCGGAGATCTGCTAAATGGATTCCAAAACGGTAAAACTCTAATGTTTAACTTTAGGGGAGCTGGAAAATAAGCCTATTTAAAAAAAAAAGTGTAGTGTCCCTTTAAGGCAAACAGGTACTTACTTTTTTTAAGTTGAACTAATAAACCTTTTATTACAGTATGTGTAGTACAGGATGATCCATTCATTTTTTTTTTTCTGAAAAAAAAAATTCATTGAGTACTAAAAGCCTCAATACATTTGATTTAATTTCTGTTTGCTTTATGCAGGGATGTTTGTGTCTCTCTGTGTGTACAGACTTACGACCTTGTGCTTTACGTGCCTCTGACAGGGCTATATGTTGCATTTAGTTCATTTGTCTTCATTATGCACTCAGTGCACTGCTACAAGTTCTCTACATTCATCTTTCTTCCTTCCCACTTTTGTATAACCCTATCCAATCTCTTTGATTTTTCTCTTTACTAATGCTGAATTGTATATAAATCATATTTAGGTGTTTAGCTGTTGCCTTTTAAAAAACAGAGCTTTTGTCAGGTGTCAGAGCTAATGAATCTTTGGACAAACTCATAAAAATTAATAACATTTTCGCTCTCTTTCTAATGAGTTATTGAACACATCATCATCAAACAGTATTAATTTCTTCTAAAAAATTTGAATCGATTTTGTTGTTCTGCTCTAAGTCTCTTCGTGTATATTTCTATGCCACTGCCTTATTTATAGTCTCTTCCTCTCTCTATTTTTTCCCTCCCTCTGTTTTTGTCTTTCAGGTTTATTGTTGCCACTGTGCCCAGCAACACAAAATATCATTGAAGTGTGAAACACAGCAGTTTAGAGCAAAATCCATCCTCATTTGCAGAGACAACCTGCTGGACCTGTCATGGTTCTTTTAGATTTGAAGTGCAACTATCTCACTGTATTCCTACTGTGGAGTGAATGAAGCAATGCGATGTGGTCCTCTGATAAAAAAAAACAGAAGGGTGAAATCATTAACATTAACTGTGGTCTTATTAACTAACCATTCCCATTTTATTTTAGTTGGGTACCAAATGAAGCGTCAGATGAATTTATTCTTTTCACTACAAACACACCTGCTTTTAATGTCAATTTGGCTCATTTATGTATTGTACCTTATTAATTAAACTCAGCATTATTTGACTAATGCTGAGGTCCCTTTATTTCAGACATGACAGTCAATCATTTCTTCGTAAATTCCCTCTGCGATGACAGCTGGTAGCCATTTATACCGCCTACACATCTGCATCTTGAAGCCTCTCAAACTTTCAGGTGTTTTGTCACTCAAAAAATGTAAACTAATTTCTAAACACTTTATTAGTAGAGAGAGGTCAATGATCCGAAAAATGTTAGATAAATTGTATCACCAAATCCAATGAGTTCTATTAATGTGTATCATTTTGTGTGTGTGAGTATGTTGGCTCGAGTATGAGTGATTGAAGCCCACACACCATTACGCTAAGAGGTGAGAGCAAAGTGCCGTGAACCTCCAGTCTAATTCATATGCCACTTCTCATTGAACCTAAAGACACACACGCACACATTCCCAAAGACAGAATGTGGAGGATTTCTAGTATTGCAGCAAAGCTATCATTTAATTGTGCTGTTTAAAGATGAGTAAGTTGAATAGAAAAAAACAACGTGCGTGTCAGGGTGCAAAAGGAGAATGCGGTGGGAAGAAGGTCTAAGTCTTTTCATATAATGAGAAAATATCTTTTCATGCATGTTTGAATAACTTGAAGAGTATCAGTCATTTTAGACTCTTCATCAGCAGTTTCTCAAACTTAAAGATACATATATTTAATGACCAAAATGTCTTTAAAACTATTTAAGTGCATCTGACATGAAAATTTTTTTATCAGGCTTATGTTTAGTTTCAGTAATTTCACAAAGGTTATTAGGCAGTAATTGAAATGCCTTATTTTTTACAAATATCACATTTGTCATTTCATTGTTATTTAAACAAATTTCGGCTATATTTAGCTGCAATACACCCTGAGGCTATTTTGGGGATTTTCGCCTGGATTTGGCCTACCCAATTTCAATAGCTTCCCATACCCACATGCAGAGGTTTACATACAAAAGTTTGGAATCATTTTACAGGAAACACTTTGACATTACATAAAACACTGTTGAAAGTGCCAAACATGGTTGTATGTGTTGTCAGTCCTCCAGTGGTGTAGTGCAGGGTATACGCAGGTATACGGAGTATACCCACCTCTTTTTTTGATGGCATGGGGTATACCCACTTCTACTGGGGGCATAAATTAAGAGTATACCCACTTCTACTGGGGACATAAATTAAGAGTATACCCACTTCTCCAGACACCACTACACCACTGCAGTCCTCTAATAAACACAAAAATAAATAGGTGCTTTTTGATGTTTTTTTCCTAAAGTTTTTATATGAAAGTGTATAACTCTGGCCCTGGGTGCTCCAGCAACCTGCAGACAGTTTTGTTTGATTCCAGCAATTGTCCGCTTACAGAGGAAAAGGAATTTTTTTCTCTATCATAATCTATGCAAAAGTTATTTTACTCCAACTGAAGGGAGGAATAATACCCTTTTTGTATACAATTTCTGCCTAAAAACATTTGAAGTGTCCCCATAACCACATACAGTGGAATAAATGCAATATCTTTATATCATTTTGAAGAAAACCCTTTGAAGTTATATAAAAAGCTGCAGGTTGTGACAAATATTGTTATTTAGGTTTTTTGTCATATGATGAAACAGCAAATTTTCTTTTTTTATGTTGTAAACACTGTCTTTGAAAGTGGATAACTCTGGTTCTTTGTGTCCTAGCAGACTGCAGCTGTTGTTAGCAGCAGCAAACAGTAAACACACAAAAAAGAATGAACTCTTTAGCATGTCCAATTCAAAAGTTATTCTTATTTTACTGAAGGGTGTGAAAATAAATTTTTCATATAAAAGTACTTTGTTTTGTTTTGCACATATAATAAATAGCAAGGGATTATTCATGCACACAACCAAAGAAAATGCTGTGAATGGACTCATTTTTTAGAGTAGGACCTAAAATAAAAGATGGTGTATCATTTGTGGCTATCTGTGCTATCTGAGGCAGTTCACACTCAAGTTTCACGTAAATTTACAAAAGACCATTTTTTTACCTCATTATTCATTCGACGATTGTTGGATATGTGATGATAATAGAACAAAATAACGATGTAGCCTTATTCCTGAGAGTGAGAGCTTCCATTTGATATAAGGCTTGCCCATGTTTGTCATACTTGAGAAAATATGAAATATGTGAATATTAAATGATATTAAAAAATATGGGGGGAGTGATAGTGTAAATTAAGTGTAAATAACTTTCTTACAGTAAAACATATCTCAAAGTGATGCATATCTGCGGAAAGTAGAGAGTCAAAACTTTCAAACAGTATCTCATATGTGCTAATGGGGTCTATGACAGACCATTAAAAATTAAAAAAATATTTGATATTAAGTAATAATAAGTAATTTTGGACCCGGGACAGGGTCCTAGGGTTTAAGAGTGCATGCAAGCTTCTTAAAAAATCCACTTCTAAACACTTGTAAAATCACTACAGTTGCAACTAGAAACATTGCAAATGATGAAAGTCAGAATGAAAACATGAGGAACTGAACCACACATTAGGGGGCGCTGTGATCTCTGTCACTGACTGTAAAGTACTCAAAGGACCCAAGTTTGAACGTGATCCACGGTTGTGTGCAACCGTCATCGTTCATATAATTCATCTTTCGCGCACTCAGATAAGAAGTTTAGAAAGTCTACACGGCGTTTAGCGGATTCTGATATCAAAGTGGTACTGCATTTCTGAATGGCCTAAGCGGAGTTTAAGCGAAGGTATGTGAACATAGTGTATAATACGTGCCGAGAGCATTCAGTTCATTATCTCATTTTTGCCGGAGGTGGCGTTTAGCAGCTTTTGCATGAGCTCCTCATATAATTAATTCAGTTGGATGATACTGTAAATGGCAGCAGGAGATACTATAAAAAGCTTCATTAATGTGTTCACTGAATAAAAGAACAATGAGATCATCTTCACAGCTCATAATAAGACACAGCGCTCCGATTGGATATCTGGATGCGTGGGTGGCTGTGATGGGAACGGGCACGTCTGCATACATGTGCGAGAGAAGCTTTAGATGTTATTTGAGGGATGTCAGCTGTAAGATGATGGCTGGGGATTGGAAGAGTTCCCTGCCCTGATTACATCAGTTATCACCTTCGCACACCACCAATGTGTGTGAACATCACTTATCAGCACGTCTCCATGTGTGACTGTCTAGTGAATGGAAGAGATGGAGGCAAGTGGAGAAACCATTTCCACCTTTTTGGTACCATCCTCCAAATTGGAGCCTTCTATGTGTAAAATTACTGAATTGGCCCCTAAAACCTGCTACTATACACTTAAAAGTGTAACATCTCATGCCAAATGAAGTTTTAAAGAGCACCTATTGTCCGATTCACGATTTTACATTTCCTTTGGTGAGTAGGTGTGTATTAGTACATGTTAAAGGGACATTCCACTTTTTATTAAAATATGCACATTTTCCAGCTCCCCTGGAGTTAAACATTTGATTCTTGGAATCCATTCAGCTGATCTCCGGGTCCGGCGCCACCACACTTAAGCATAGCTTAGCACAATCCACCGAATCCGATTAGACCATTAGCATTGGAAAAAAAATAACCAAAGAGTTTCAATATTTTTCCTATTTAAAACTTTACTCTTCTGTAGTTACATTGTGTACCAAGACGGACATAAAATCAAAAGTTGGGATTTTTTAGGAAGATATGGTTATGACTATACTCTCATTCTGGCGCAATAATCAAGGACTTTGCTAATGTAGCATGGCTGCAGCAGGCGTAGTGATATTACGCACTGCCCGAAAATAGTTCCCTGCCATTTAAAAAGTAACCAAGGGGATTGTATTATACCAAAATTGACTTGTATAAAATGTTTTTATTATATTTTCTTACCATTGCCTTATAAGCAGCTTGTGAATAGCACAAATGTGCTCACTCACAATACTTTAAGTAAACGAATAGGACTCATATTAGGACAAAGACCTACAAAATTACATTTATTGCAGATGTAATTCATTACTGTATATTACTGTCTGCCTTTTAAGTCTGTTGAAACTGTTGAATACTGGATTACTGAATAAATTACTTTGTACCTTCTAATGGATTGTCCTGTTCTATGTTCTGTTCATCTTTATGACAACTCTGACTCTCCCCTCTTTTTCTTATGACAGAGTCGACTGGAAACTGATTGGTTGAGGTTGAAAAGACTGGAAGGAAAAGTAGGTGTTTAGATGGACGCGTTTGTCTGCAGACTTCCCAGCCAAAAGATCATGGCAGGATTCAGGTTAGGCTTATTATGTTTAATTGATTCAAGCAAGACCCATTTGCCAATTCAAGCAATGCATAACTTACTCCCAGTCTGTGCACTTCTCATATCCCCACATACTGTACCGTTTGTATCAATTTCACACACACAAGCTCGCCCAGTTTTGGTCGAAATTACTTTATTTTATGAGGGGTCTGCCTCCACACCATGCATTGTCAGTTCAATGACCTTCTTTCAGCAGTCTTCCTCTTGCATATTCATATGCACAGCAACATTAGCATCGCAGCTATGAAATATGTATGCCGTATGAGGCAGGGAGCAATAGAGAGCTGGCCTTTCATATCCCGAGTCAGTGGAGAGGTAGGTTAGGGAGTCTTTCTGGAAAAGTTTGGAGACGTTTTGTAAGGCTTTTGTGACAGAATCTTGTGGGACGGCCAAGTAGTTTCAGACTTTGTAATAGAAAATTGTGGGGAGGGGGGGTCAGCTAAGGGCAGACTGAACTGTCTCTACGCCAGCTAGCACTTTATAAAGATACATACTGTAGAGACGTTTGGAGTGGATTTAGAATGAAACTATAGCATGATTTGAACGAGATCCATCAAACTAAATCTGGATACTAATCAGGATCCGACCTGTTCTGATATTGGCAATTTAGAGACTGACTGGAATTGATCCTTTGTATTGTAACAGGACTCTTGAAAGCAATTCATCACCGAATATAAAACTTCTCTTTATATAAATTATGCATTTGCCATCCCAAATGTATATGATTTCCTTTCTTGAGCTGAACACAAACAATATACAATAAGGAACAATTATATTACTTGAGTGTCATGAAAAAACACACATAAGTACGACAACTACCCCCTAAAACTGCATTATTTAAATTATTTCTGTGGAATTGTTACAAGCGAGTGAAACTAAAACTAAAATAAAGCACAAGATAAAACAATGAAACAGCTTCCTGTATGTGAAACAACATAAGTAGAAGAGAACAGAAAGTACAAAAGTAAAGTTGCCTTCTGTTTTCCGTCTCAAAAGAGATTCTCAGTGTGTGTATCCTATTCTCTGCAGGAGGGTCAGTGTGAGGAAGATGAGGGTGACAGCAGGTCACCACACTGCATCATGGGAAGGTGGGGGTGAGTTTCATTCCACTACAGCATAAGTCACCTTGAACGTGTGAATGTGTGTATTTGTCTTCTATCGTAACACATGAGTACCAGCATTCACCATTATAATATTACAATACATGCAGGCACACAAAAGCGTATGCAAATGCTCAGTCACCCTGCTATCACACAGAGCTTTGTCCTGTACCACTGTTTTTGTTGATTTGTAAAGTAGGGGAGAACGGGGGCAAATGTAACACAAGGCGAAAGTAACAAACCACATCCAAAATTTGTATTAAATTTACACATACATTTTTAATTTGTCATATTGTCACATGATCTAATGATCACACACATACGCATCACAACATACAAGTGCACACAAAAACACTGCCATATGTTTCCACACATATATAATCACAAAACAAATTGTGCAACATACTGCACATACCAATGAATACAGAAGTATTATAAAGCTCTCAGAATGAACAGAAATTAAAATGCTTCACTTATTTCCCATTAATCAAACCAGGCAGCACTATTAAACCTGTTTTTTGGACATAAGGTCAGTTATAACCTCTTGTACAGCTGTCAAAGCTGATCGATTGCCTGTTTGTTTTAATCTCTCTAACACTGTTTTCAAATCATTGCTGTATATTTATCGACTTGCATGTTTCTTGGGTATTGAACCTACAACTTTGGCATGGCTAGCACCATACATCCAATACCAAGTAAGCTAAAGGAACACTAAACTTGATACTACATTATAAGCATGCACCTATTATTAGCATCCACCAACCGCAACCAAGCAAAACAATTGCTTTGCACTCTGCACTTGTTTATACAAATTGTAAAGTTGTGAACTCCCTTATAATTCAGAGATCTGTCAGTGTCAAAATATTCACTGCTGTGACACACAAGTGACCTATATCACTTGCACGTGAGTTTAGAGATTAAAAACAACTTGGTTTTGCAAGTCAATTCAACCTACTATTTTATGTTCTGAATTGTGATTAGTTAAAATAACTTATAAAAACAAGTTGGAATTGTTTAACTTTTGAAAAAAATTTGATTTCGGAGGGTTTCTTTCAGATTTGCTGACGAATAAATTATATTAATCTAATGAAAGTTATAATTGTATTGTTTTTATGTTTATTAATGTTACAATATAGGTTTTACTATAACATTTTCTGTTAGTTGCCAGAATTAATGTGTTTAGTAGCAAGCGTCTCAATGGAACCTATGAAATTATCTCAAACCTACACTCTAAAAAATGCTGGGTAATTTTCAACCCGAATATTAATCTGATCTTCTATTCCCATGCAAAATGCAAATAACCTAGGCTGCGTTTCCCGTAGGGGTGTAACGGTACGCAAAAATCACGGTTCGGTGCGAACCCCGGTTTTGAAGCCACGGTTCGGTTCATTTTCGGTACAGTAAGGGAAAAATGCAAACATTAGACTGCAGGTTGTTTATTACTATAAACTTTTTTTACAATTTGTTTACACTTTTTTAAACACTTTTTATTAAATATAACATATAAAATATATATAAAATGAAAAAATAATAAATAAAATACTACTGCAAAGTTCTTTTTTTTACATTATTTTATAACAGAAGGTAACTCTTTTCTTAACCTTCTCTTAAACTTTTTCTACTAAAACCTTGAACAAACAAATTCAATTCCTGAATACATTTATGAACAATTAGCCTACATTTTTGCCACCAAAAATGTTCTGTTTTGATTTATTTTGGATTGTTTAACTCACAGTATTGAATTGGCTATGTACCATCTCTGTATAAAAATAATATTACTGCTCTATGTGTAACTGCATAGCAAGCAACATGATGATATACTTATTATACACTCATTTTGAGATTAGTGAGTTGCATGCATAGCCATGATCTTTTGCACGTTTCTCCTATTCTTTGCTTGTGTTGTCAATGTAAGCTGCCTGTGACTTTACTAACGAACCCCTCCGCAGCTGAGTAACAGCTGAGTAAGCCCGGGTTACAACTCTTCCGTGTCCCGACCAGCTGATCGCATTGTGACAATGATATGATTGACATGAGGTGCAGATGAAAAATCTGATCACGCATTCCTTATTCTCGCTGTCACAGAAAGCGCGTCTCATGAATGCGTAGCAACGAAAGACGCGCAACCTCTCACTCACTTTTGAAAGAACAAAGCAGCGCGTTGACACGCGTTTAACATGCGCTTTTAGATACGACACGTAAACGTTTACATCAATAATCAAACGGATATACAACTAAGTAAATAAAAATCTTTCTGCGGGCCGAATTATGTTATATGTTTGACAGAAGACTTGCGCTGAACGAGGAGACTTCCGCCACTTAATATGTTCGTGCGGAAACGCACGTATTATGTTCCGCACAGGCGCACACAAAATGCATTCGGCCTTTCGGTGCACGCGTGCACCGTGCCGAAAGCCCTGAACCGAAACGGTCCGGTTCGAATACACGTACCGTTACACCCCTAGTTTCCCGATAACGTTGTCAAAGACTCTAAAAGAAAAATCCAGATAATTTACTCACCACCATGTCATCCAAAATGTTGATGTCTTTCTTTGTTCAGTCGAGAAGAAATTATGTTTTTTGAGGAAAACATTGCAGGATTTTTCTAATTTTAATGGACTTTAATGGACACCAACAATTAACACTTAACTCAACACGTAACAGTTTTTTTAACGGAGTTTCAAAGGACTATAAACGATCCCAAACGAGGCAAAAGGGTCTTATCTAGCAAAACGATTGTCATTTGCAAAACACAAAACATGTCACGGACTAGCCGTGACATTTAAGTTAAACCTTAACTACAAGTATACCTTTTCTTGGCGTGTTTCCCGAACTGTACCTTAGCGGGTTTCTTAAGATATTCCTTCTTACGTACGATGTTACCAGGTGCTGTCCATGGCAATGGTGCTGAATAGGTTGATATTAGTCCCTTTCACACATACAGTCTTTACTGGTAATTTACTGGTAAATTGCAGTTAACATGTCATGTGTGAACAGAACCTTTCCGGTAAATCAGTGCTCCCAATTTACCAGTAAGACAGGTTGTAAGATTACCAGTAATATACCGGTAAGCGCTGTGTGTGAACGAAAAATATAGCATTACCGGCATTTAGAACGGACGACGTCAGACCGCGCTGACGGATCGGGCCAATCAGAAAGTTTTTTATACAGGTGTTAATATTTCAAATTGCAAACAACTAAATTCAACCTTTTATTTTATATCAAACCCGTGCAAAACCCGCAATTAATTTCCAAACGTATCATGCATAAACTGCTCCAATGCATAAGGTGGGTCGTGAAAGTCACCTGCTTGGATGTGCATTAAAATTAAAATATATATAAAAACAAACTGTCGTTCATTAGTTCACACGTTTATTGTGCTTGGACACTGGATGCGCAAGCAGTGTGGTTACAATGCGGATAAGACGCATTTCTGGAGCCGCGCCTGTTAAATATAACATAAAAATATATAATATATAAATATATATTATGATTGCATTAGATTTAAGCTTTGATTAGTTTTAATGTGGACATTTTGTTGACCTAAGGAGACTATTCAAGCAGTAATCAAGTGGAGCAGTTTCTTTTCAATGTTTATAAAGAATATGGCATGTAGTTGCCTTAAAGTTATAAAACATAAAATAACCTCGATGCAAAGTTGAATTAACATCAATAATAATATTTAGGAAAATCAACAATTACGATTTCGTGATGAATGTGCTCCTGTGGCATGCGATTTTTTTACTTGTTTTGTGTTATTTGAAGCTAAAATAGCCGGTAAACTAAAGATTTAACGGATATGAAATGCACAAATGAAATAGTAAGATTCATATATTTATATTTATATTTATATTTATATTTATATATTTATATATTTATTTATTTATTTATTTATTGTTTACAATGGACATTTTATTATTCAGGATTGCACTTTTTAATTCAGGCATACAAACTGAATGTAATAAGCAGTATTGCAATTGCAATAATTTTTTCTGCATTTTTTTCTTTTTTTAAAAAATAGATACAAAATAGCCTATACAACTAACACCTGAAGTAAAAAATAAAACAAAACATTATTCCAATCTTTTCTTTTACTAACTAACTAATTTACTTCATCTTCCGACAAATTTCCGACAAATTTCAATGACAAAATGAATCATCCACACTCTTCACAGCATGTGTCATCTACTTTAGCTTTGCCCACGGCTCTTTCCTACAGTGTCTCTGATGTATTCACAGATGCTTATACATACACAAACATTATGACACACTCTTGTTTTCTAAGAAAGAAAGTCTGCAACAAGCAGAGACAAATACCTATTGTATAGCCTGTATTTTGCAGGTAACCCCCACTTCCCCACACACACAATCCTGTCTTAAACATCAAATGAAGCGTGTAAAGAAAGAGTCGACCGTTCTGATGTCGTTGGATGGGTGTGGATAGATAGTAAAAATAAGCATTAGTGTAGTATTTATGGATCTTACAGCCCTTTATTTAGGGTTATGTATGAGGATTCAGGGACACATTAGTAGTGTGTCTGTTGCTAATGTATTTGCATGTGGTTTATTGTGGGGGCGTGTATGTTTAAGTACTATTCAAATAAATACCATTTAAGTATGGCGATACTACTGAGGGAGCTTTTCAGACATTTAGTTGTTGTGATATTGATTATTGCAATGTTTCAAGTCTTCTGTGTGTGAGTAAACCAGTTCCCAGCCCCACCAGAGCAGGTTGGGTCAGTTCTCATATTTACCTGCCTACTGGTTTAGCTCTGCCTCTTCTCTGTCACTTCCTGTATCAGGTGTGTGAATGCGTTCTTCAGTAGTTGGCATCCCAGTGCGTGTTAGGGTGGCCGGGGGCCTTTGGAATAAAATACCCAGGACAACTCTCACTCCTTACTGGATACCACATAAATTATACCATCAAGCAATTTTAAACACGAGGCCTCTGGGACAAAGTCCTCTTTCTTTTTGTTTTGCTTTCCTTCACTCACACTTTCTCTCCCCTTCTCATTTTCTCTCTGCCGGAGAGGTTGGATTACCTGTTCAGGTAAGCAGGAGAAAGGCAAAGGTCCTTGTGAGTTTAACTGTTTTATATTAACTTTTACGTCTGCTTCTAATCATCGATCTATATGTGATGACCTTTGAATGGTTGACTCTGGTTGAAACTTTCTTTGTTTATTTAGCAACTTCTAAGTCATAATGTTTTTGAAAATCTGTGTGGGTGTTTGCACACTTGTATATACTGTATATATATATACATGTGTGTGATTGTTGTCACAATGTTATATATGTTAAGAAACATGTACAGCATATACAGTATCAGTGTTTGTGTCAAAATTATTTTGTGTCAGCAGTTTCGGTCTTCACAGACTGTTTAGCCGGCAAAACTAACAGCATCACATGTCAGTGTGCGTGCTTGTGTTTGGGTTAATGTAAATACAGGCTTACTTTTGATGTATCTTCTTTTGTTGGCGTTTATTTGTAGTTTCGACTGGATGTGGCATTATATGAAGTGCTAGACATCATTTACAAAGTTCTAGTGATACAGTACGCTGTTTTGTCAGGTTACCCAACATGTCCATGTTGTAACATCTAAAGACTTTGTTTTGATTTTTTTATAAGTAAAAAGCATAGCGTTAAAGTTGCCACATATTGCATGTTTATAATTGTTACAGTCTATAAAGAAAGTAAAGTTATAATGAAAGGAGATTATAAAATGCTATGACTTGTCCATTATATATCCCAGTTAGATGTAACATCAGGAGATATAGAGATCAGATAGGGTGATTAAGAAAACAGTCTGGCCATGGTTGACAAAAACCTTATGTGGGTTGAAGAAGACGTTTGAGATTAAAAAGAAGAGGGATTAGAGATGAGTTGGTAGAAAAAACTGAACGTTGAGGGGGAAGGGAGTTATGTTCATTTACATATGAACTCTTATGTAATTCTCCACACGCTACACTGGAAGATGCTTTGGTGTGAAGTTTTGATGTTTAGTTTCCCAGCATTCCTGTCCTACATAGCAGAAACATGTAGCCTCATTTTTATATAGACTGTTTATGTATGAGAATGGTGTATTTTAAATATTTTTAATTTTGTGAGAATGGTTTAACGCACATACCCTCTTAAATGCACATATAATAATACCCATCATTTTAACTGTATAGTCATTATTTGGACATTAATAATTTTTATATTTATTATATTGCATTATTCGTTTAATTATGAATTTAAAGGGAGTCCCAGAGGTGTTTTTTGAGTCCTGTAAGTTTTTGTTCAGGGTTTAACTTGTTCACAGAGGGCATTCAACTGTGTTTCTCAGGAATGCTGTTGAACAGATATGAAACATGTCTGAACAAATCATAATGAAGTCAAAAACATATCCACTGCAGCACTGAAAGATAGAAAGAGATCCACCCTAAGTTCTGTTGCTCTAAAGCTTGCAATTTACCTTTCCTTGCTGAAAATTTAAGTTAGAACCTAAATAAGAATTGTTTTAATTCACTTGAGGTAAGCTAATACAGATTTGGTGTTGATGCAGAATATACAGAGTTGTTTACTGTCATTTACAGCAGGGAAAATAAGTATTTGTATTTGACACATTAGCATTTTTATCAGTAAGGGGATTTCTAAGGGTGTTTTCACATATAGTTCATTTTAAAAGAACCAAACCCAGTTCACTTAAAGTGAACCAGAAAAGGAACCAGCTGAATGTGACCTCAGTCCTTTTGGTGTTCACAATATAGTGGACTCAAAAGAGGACCCAGTTCTTTTTTTGGTCCTCTTCAGAACTGAAGTGATCTCAGACCTTTTCTTGTTCACATCACAACTTCATAAGAACTCAGATCCCAGCTTTCTGTGCAGCAGTTGATTTTGATACAATGTCCAAACGACACGCAAAGCGGACCGGGACCTCATTGATTTCACATATCAAAAAGAAATCGAACCACAAAGGAACCCAGAAGCGAACCGTACTCGGACCACCTCCTGACGTGGTCTGAGTTCGGTTCACTTCTGGATCCTTTTAGGGGGGTCTGAGATCACTTGGTTTGTTCACATATACACCCTGAACTGATCTGAGAGCATTTGGAGGGCTCAAACGAACTAGGTGTGAAAACACCCTAAGTGGGTCATTGACACAAAATTTCCACCAAATGTAGCCACCAAGCCAAATATTGAATTCATACAAAGAAATCAGAACATTTAAGTATACAAGTTGAGTCATAATAAGTAAAGTGAAATGACACAGGGAATAAGTATTGAACACATGAAAAGAACAAGGTGCAAAATGGCATAGAAAGCCAGGAGATCACCTGAAATCTGTCAGTATTAAGATATCCTAATTAATTCATTACCCAGGAGGCACACAGGAAAGACTTCATGATGGGTAAAAACAAAGAACTCTCTCAAGATCGTCAAAAAAGTCAACTTATCATTGAAAAGCATTTTGATGGGAATGGTTATAGGCGCATTTCCAGAATGCTGAATGTTCCTGTGAGCACTGTGGGGGCCATTATCCGGAAATGAAAAGAGCATCACTTCACCATAAACCGAAGAATAATCAGGAAAGTTCTCCAAGAGCCAAGAACCACTCAAGCAGAACTTCAGGAAGACCTTGCATCAGCAGGTACTGTTGTTTAAAAAAAAAAGTATAAGCAATGCACTGAACCGCCATGGCATCCATGCACGCTTACCATGCAAGACTCCATTGCTGAACGAAAAGCATGTTGAGGCTCGGTTAAAGTTTGCGAAAGAGCATTTGGAGAAGCCTGTGGATTATTGGGAGACTATAGTATGGTCAGATGAAAGCAAAATTTAACTTTTTGGCAGTCATTCTACACACCTAGTTTGGGGAAGAAATGGCACTGCCCACCACTCCAAGGACACCACAACAACAGTTAAATTTGGGAGTGGAAGCATCATGGTTTGGGGCTGCTTTTCAGCAAGGGGTACTGGCAAACTTACTATTATTGAAGGCAGGATGAATGGAGAAATGTACCGGGACATTCTGGATAAAAATCTGCTGCCATCTACCAGAAAGCTGAAAATGAAAAGAGGGTGGACAAACATAAGGCCAAGGAAACAATAAAGTGGTTTAAGAAAATCAAGTTGCTTGAATGGCCCAGTCAATCACCGGACCTAAATCCCATAGAAAATCTATGGAGAGAACTGAAGATCAAAGGAAATAAAAGAGGCCCAAGGAACCTTCAAGATTTAAAGACCATTTGTGTGGAAGAATGGGCCAGAATCACTCCCGAGCAATGCTGTTTCTAAAAGCTATAATCACCAACAAAGGCTTTTCTATAAAGTATTAAATAAAGTGTGTTCAATACTTATTCCCTGTGTCATTTCACTTTATTATTATTATGACTCAACTTGTATACTTAAATGTTCTGATTTCTTTGTATGAATTCAATATTTGGCTTGATGGCTAAATCTATTGTGTCAATAGCCCATTTAGAAATCCTCTTACTGATAAAAATGCTGATGTGTCAAATACTTATTTTCCCCGCTGTAAATATCAAGCCAAATGGTTCAGTCAGTCAACCAGAAGAAATATTCAAAACAAAATGTAAGTGTCCCACTTACCAGTTGCTTGGAGTGAGCGATTAGTTCCCTCAATGATGCCGTAAAGGACTAAATGCCCTTTGGCAAAATGAAATATGACCAAACAAAAGCTTACAGAAAGAAAAATGGATGTCAGTTTATTTTTGGATGTGAAAATGTGGCTGAAGCCTAAAAATATGCTTGGAGGTTGAGAGAGAAAGGAAAACGAAAAAGACAACAGATAAAAACACTGTTTAAGACCACATTTGATTTTCAATGAATAAAGCAAGAAATGTTAAAGGGACACTCCACATTTTTTGAAAAAAGGCTCCCCTATAGTTAAATAATTGATTTTTACATTTTGGAATCCATTCAGTCACGCCTTCTGCAGCCATGTTACGACAGCAAAATCCTTGATTATTACACCAGGATGAGAGTATAGTTCCTAGCTATATCTGCCTAGAAATCGCAACTTTTAATTTTCTTTCAGTCTTAGTACACAATGTAACTACAGAAGAGTCAAGTTTTAAATAGGAAAAATATCGAAACTCTTTGGTTATTTTTTGAGCGCGATGCTAATGGTCTAATCAGATTTAACAGATTATGCTAAACTATGCTAAAAGTTGTACCGCCAGACCCGGAGATCAGCTGAATGGATTCCAAAAATTAAAAAAATGTCATGTTTAACTCTAGGGGAGCTGGAAAATTAGTACATTTTCAAAAAAGTGGAGTGTTTGTTTAAGTTGAAGTTTATAATATTTAGCATTTTTTGGCAGATATAATAAGACTAATCAGTAACATTGAGCAAATGTTAACTCCTTTGGACAAAAGGTCAAGTTTTCTTGCTTGATTTGAGGTGTTTGGAACATCCATACTGGGAAAACATGGATCATCAGTTTTTACACAAATTTGTGAAGTCTATGCCAGTACATGCTGTCATTAAGGCAAAAGGGTGATACTAAAAAGCCTTCTCATTCAAATAATTCTAAGTATTTTGCGTGAAATAAAAAAAATGAATATGTTGCAGTAATTTGCTTTGCACTTTCATGGGAAAATGCTGGGAGATCAAAAAGTGCTGACACACACATGCACACACACGCACACATGCAAGACAATTTTTAACTGAAGCTTTCAGGGGAAAGTGCACATTAGGCAAAGTGTTACACAATTATTAATCAGTTAATACAAAGTAATGTTTTCCAGTTGTGTGTTATTGAAGAATGTCATTAAATGGACTGGATCTAAGAGGCTGTTTATATCTGGTATTAAGATGCGTTTTGGTTGATTGGATCGCAAGTGGACAAGAGATACATATTCACTTTCAGGGCTCCAGACTAACCTTTTTCACTAGGAGCACAGTGGCCCCCAACTGAAAATTTTAGGGGCGCAACCAGAAAATTTAGGGGCACACACTGTAAATCAACATGCTAACCAAATATTCACATTTCTACTAATTTCCACTGTATTACTAATAAATACTTTAATGAAAGATGCAGAAAGTAGTGTGCTGTTTCAAATGCACTGTCACATCACAAAAAAGTATGGATGTAAAATTCAGTGGCACACTCTCAAATTTTGGTGGCAAAATTGGAGCCCTGACTTTTAGATGTGGTGTTTTAATCCATCTCTTTTCTCCACTTTCGACTTTTTCTTTCCTAATTACTCCAAGGGGATGGTCTGTGGGTGAGTCCTTAAAACACAAGCAAGAGAAATGACGGGTTTAAATTGACACCAATAATGTGTCATAGTCCGCGGCTTGTGTTGTTAGTAAACATGCTGCACAACGTTTTGTACATGTATAAAAAAGGCAGAGAGCCTAAAGATCACGCTGAACACTGTGGGTTTGTGCTAGAAGTCAGGACAGATGTAAAAACACTGTGCTGGGTACACCACATTAGATCAGTAAAGGGAGAGTAGGTGGTCTTTTGTGGCTCATTTAACAACATGCGTGTATACACCACAAAATTATTTCAGTCGAATGCTAAATGTGGTCAGAAGGTTCAGAATGTTTCATACCACATTTACTTAGCATTGTCCACTTGTCATCCAATCTACCAAAACGCATCTTAATAGCATGTGTAAACAGTCTCTAAGGTTAAAGGTTAAAAGGTACACAGTACACGTAGTATGTGTGTATATATTTTCTTTTAATGTGCTATGTGTTGATATACACTTGAAACACTGCTTATGTACAGTGATTTTATTTTGGGCCAAAGGTCACAATGGAAACAATATAATTTTCCTAGACAGAAAATATAAAGAGAATGAGAGAGAGAGAGAGAAAGAATAAAATTGTTACATTAGCTAATGTCATTCTGTTTGTTTTCTCACATGTATTTTTCATTATTGTCTTTGAACGTATAGGGAGACAAAAGAAAATGGAAAATTCCACTTGAATGAGAGCTGCAGGGCAAGAGTGTGTATTTGTGTGTGTGTGTGTGTGTGTAATATGACACGGTAGCATACTGTAGCCATATCGTCACTCTGAAGTATCATTAAAGAGATGATGATTTACTGAGAACGAAGAGTTGCCAGGTGTAACTGTGTCCTTGGGCACACTCCTTCATAGGTGGTTGTGTGTGTGGGGGGGTTCAGATCAGATTACTGGGTGGGAGACAGTAAAGGTCTTCTGATATATTCACCTGCACTTTAGTTCAAGGGTTTCCTCCTTAAATCAACAGCTGGGGCATTAAAACTGATAAGTCATATTTAAAACACACAGTTGAAGAGAGATTGTATGTGTACAATTGATAGATTGTCCTTTGCTAGACAGTGCACAGCCAGAATTTTATAGCTGTAATAGCTTTACACTACAATTGGGATTGCACTGACTCATAAACACATATGTTTGTGTGTGATAAAACAGGCGTGGTAATGCACTCTGATCTTATGTAACTACACTTTGATCACTAAACTTCACTTACAGGATAAAGGTTAAGCCTGTCTTTAAGCAGTGCATGTGTTGTGAACCGAACTTCACATACATACACAAAGTTTTTTTATTATATTTTTATTATATTTTTTGATATATGTGACCCTGTCTGTGAAATCCAGGCTTAAGGTTCATAATCGAATTTTGAGATTAGGAATTGGATATCAATCATTAACATGGCCTTACTCAGTCAATATTAAAGATATCAGGGTTATATTTTCATGGAATGTTATTTACATTATGTAGGATGATTTTGTGTAAAACAGTAAACAATGAATTTAAAATTTTTATTTACAATTTACGCAAAAAAAAAAAACATCATGTAGTATAAAATCCCAATCTTTTTTATTTATACCACCAAATATAAAATGACCGTTCTCTCTCCTTAGCTGGGTTTATTCGGAACTTTAGGATATTCAGAATATTTTGTTACCAGTTAAATATAAATACGTTTTCAATGAGATTGCTATTCGTCCTTTTGACAACTCAGAAAAAAACTTTACAAACGATTGTCTTTTTTTGCTAAACTGTGTGCATGTGTCTTTGGGTGTGTGCACCTGCCTTTCCAGCAAACAAGACACACCTATTTCCCACAAATGACTTTCCTTTGTATTTTGTTGTGCTTTTCCCTTACAGGTGGATGGGTTAAAACAAATCCCTCCAACTGTGAAGAATCACAATCTTAGTAACCATTTTAACCCTATAGTCTAAACCCGCAAGCAATGAGTGATCAAGAAGAGGCAGGCGCCGTGGCGATGGCCGATTGCGGTGCCACTGGGGGCATTCCCACCTCCCCTCCACCTGATCTATGCCGCGTCTGTGGACAACGGCATCTACAGGAGGAGAACCATGAATATAACTATAAGGAAGAGGTGGATGATGACCTCATGTGCCACATTTGCCTCCAGCCATTAATACGGCCCCTGGACACACCCTGTGGTCACACTTACTGCCAGGAGTGTCTGACAAGCTTTCTTTTGGAAAGTGACTTCTGTCCGGTGGACCGCACCCCCCTGATGCTGCAGACTTGTCGCAAGTCCAGCCTGCTGGTCAACAAACTTCTGGATAAACTGACGGTGTCCTGCCCCTTTACCGAGCACTGTACCGAAGATTTGGCACGTGGAGAGTTGGAGGGACACTTCAAGAGCAGGTGAGGAACTCTCTTATATGCAATAGTGACCGTAACTAGATTTGATCTTATGTTAAAGAGCCACTTAAATGACCACAAAAAAGTTTATATATTTATTGTTGTGGTCTACCACAAATCTGTTGTTTGAATTAAAGTTAAAAAAACGCATTATTTTTCTCATAATATAGATATTTGCAACATCTCTCTCTAAAACGCTTGATTGCAGAGCGTCTCTTCAAAGCCCCACCCCCACAAACGGCAAGTATACTCTGATTGGTCAGGGATTCTAAACGATTGTGATTGGTCAGTCCTTGTAGCGTTCGAAATGCCCATTACCATAATCGGGTTTCTGCTTCTCATGCGTGTACAGATAATCAAACAAAATGGTCAAAACTGCCTCTAGTAGGCTATTGCATCGGTATTGCCTTGCAGTTTGAGCCTGAATCAGATTTAGAGAGTTTGCAGAAAGAAACAAATCTAACAGATACTCCTTCCCCCAAGGACAAATCGAGCAGGATGCTTCACAATGCTACATTTGTAACCGCCTTACACTTCGGATGTGTTGTGGCTGCAACAACAGGGTCACAAAAATTCAGACGTCTGTAATTTTTCCATATTCAGAAATAAAGGTAATCTATTGTATTACAATTCTTTATTTAAGTGTCTGCATAGATATTTAGTGTCTGTAATGTAAAACCGCTTTATGTCACAGCGGGGCTTTTTAGGAAGAGTGAGAGCACAGGTGCAGCAGTCTGATCGTGGCCACATGTTGTCATTTTCGGTGAAGCTCTGCTGTGTAGCCTACTGAAGAGAACTGGACTAGTTGTCTGTCACATAATAACCTGTTACTCTCGTTCACTGTGTAAAAGCATGACGGCAAACCTTGGTGCATAATTGCTTTATAAATTAATAATAAACACAGTCGATGTCCAGACACCAAACATCTAAACAGCTAAAATAAAATACCATACACGCGTTCTCTGCAGCGCAGACCAAACTCTCTCGTGTAAACACACTGAAGATCTTTGCCCGAACCCGATTTATAACATTTTACACGGGCTCGGACCGGGCTCGAACTTGCGCTCCGGCTTTGTGAGGTAAATGAGCAGTCAAGTTCAATGCTGCTGGATGCACTATCAGTAGCGCAGGACCGCGCTGAATTCATTTACAGTGGATTTAATGATTTTCCTCATCAAAAACATGTAGCCTAATCTTGGTGAGTAGGTTTTTCAATGTATAACTAAATATGAATCGAGTCTTAAATACATAATTTATACAGAGGATATAGACTAATGTTGGCAGTAATGGAGAGAAGTGCGTACGCAAATCCCGCGGAGCCCTTCTCTTAATTTCGTTATTGCCAAATACCCATCTTAATTCAGAATGTATTATCTTAATTTAATTCGTTAAGAAATAATAATTTTATTGGGATATTTATAGTGTATTGCATAAGCCTATTTAGAATGAGATGTTACAATGTCACAGATGACTTATTTTATTTCTTGTTTCAACTTCCAAGTGGCGTGTAGATTATTAGTCATGAATAAATAATGTTAAAACCTGTGTAAATTTCTCATTCTTGACAAAAGCTGTGTGTGTGCGCACATTTAAATAATGTCGGTCTGTAAACGGGTTCGGGCTTTTAAAAAGCTGTCAATCTAAATGTACGTTCGGGTTCGGGCTGCATTCTGTCGGGCTCCGGACATTACAGCTCTAGTGCAGATAGTTTCGCGCATCCTGTTGTACAAAGTCTAGTTTTTTTATGAAAGTAGCCAAATACTTTCTTGCCAAAAAGGCGCAGTGGATACAAAATATTTTTTACTCTCTTTGAATAGACAATCTAGCTATAAATAAGTATGAATGAATGTATAAACATGCCTGTTTGAACTATGGATGTAGAAAGATCGCTGTCTACCAATTCATCACCATTCCCATGGACAGCAGCCGCTAACATCGTAAGTAATAAACGTTTTAAAGTCTTCATAGCACGCTATGTTTAATTAAAAACCACGTTATTGAGAAACACAGCACAGAGTATAAATGTAAGAGGGGTTATGGGGTTTATAGAAGCTCCGTCTCTCTCCACTTACTACTCAAACTTTTACCGCGGCACGCGGCTCTTGTCAAATGAGCTATAAGCGAGAACTGCTTCATTCGTTTTATACACCAACAAAAGTATTGTCGTCGTTTATGCATTTGCTTGTCGATTTAGAGCTATACAGGTTTAAACAGCGGTTGAGTTTAGACATACAGCAGGCTGCGTTAAAAGGCTTCATTTAACGTGCACGCACAAGAGATGATCTATTTTACAGTCCTCTGAAGTTTACAATGTAACACTACACTGCACGATTTGAAACGATTACATTGTAACATTGTATGGTTTTGTATGATTTACTGAATTCTCCACACAACATGGCGCAAATACGCGTGAAAAACTCCCATATATGATGTCTGTCAGTTTATTTAATTTTTTAACAATTTGTTATGTTTTCCACAGCATCGCGATCGTACACAACTAATAAATATACACATAATAATGTATGGTTGTGATCCTAAAGCACTAGGTAACAAATTAGGAACAGATTAATCCTTTAGGAGCAAAAATTGCACAAATCCAGCCTTGACCTCTACATGTTTAAGGAAGCAGTGATCACAAAAATGACTAGAGGAGAAATATAGTTTCTGGTTTCAGTGCGAAGGAATTGCATTGCAACTGTTTATTGTATAAACTGTAACCACTATTTCACTTACTCTTCATACTGTACAATATTATTTTACACTCACATAAAAAACAGCTTCTTACATTAAATCAATAACTCCGCAATACCTTTAGCAAACAGGCTTGGGCTATTTAACAAATCAGTTCTCTCTGACAACAGCAAGTGGGCGGGTATAAGCAGCTAGTGGGCGGGCATTATTCAAATGCACACGTCTACGTCATCAGGTCACGGAAATAACTGTAGAATTACATCTCAGGCGTTTACTGTAGTACATTAAAAATGCCTTCAGTTAAAGGGAATATCTTCCTTTAAATTGGACTGTGAGCTTTGTAACTCTGCACATCTATTTTATGCTCAAAACTGCTACATTATACTGTAACTAGATTTAAAAAGTTGAAATCCATGAAAGGGGCTCTTTAATGTAATTCAGGTAAGTGGTACAGGGCATAAAAGTGTGATATGGACAATGTGATTTATCCAAGGTGTACCCATTTTCAGCATCATTTGTCGGTCATTTGCATTTTAAAAATGTACCCGTTACCCCTTTGAGTGTCCACATCTAAAATAACAGGAAAAGGCAATCATCATCATTATTGCTCATTAATCACATTAAATTATCAAAAGTAAAGGCTTATTACCAGCTTTCAGTAGGGCTTAAAATGAAATGGTCTAATTTTGCCCTATTTGGAAGGGGTATGAATAATAATGTTGACCCCTGCTCTAATTGGCTGTTTAGCAGTGAAGCAAGCAAGGCTCATGTCAATAGCTCACATTAGTAAACAGACCTTATATGTTTGAGCCTGTATCAGACAAAGATACAGATTTTGAGGAACAACCAATTATTTGGAGATTGGAAATGGACGTTTCTGAGTGGTAAGTTTATTTTTTTTCAGTATATGGCCTGCAAAACACAACTGGAACGTCAATAGTAGAACTTCAGCCTAAATGTTAGCATATAGCATTAACTAGCATGTAGCGCTTACTCAGCAGTCAAAACTTTTTAACAACTTTATTTAATGTATAATTTATTATATATTAAATGTATTATGTATGTGTGTGTGTGTGTGTGTGTGTGTGTGTGTGTGTGTGTGTGTGTGTGTGTGTGTGTGTGTGTGTGTGTGTGTGTGTGTGTGTGTGTGTGTGTGTGTGTGTGTGTGTGTGCGTGCGTGTGTGTGTGTGTGTGTGTGTGTGCGTGCGTTATGTTGAGATTGGTCTGTTTTTTGCATGCATGAGGTTTACATAAAAATGAGAAAAAAATCAAGTTTGAAGCTTGCGATATGTCATTCATTACCTTGTACAGAGCTCTTATTATTATGCCTAGATAAATACAGTTTTACATTTGACAGCACCTTTCAGAAAGTTTTCTATTGAAAATTATTTTAATTCAGTTTTGCAGGACAGTCAACTAACCATTCAATACATTAAACTGTGCATTACCACACCCTTATGTTTGTTATATGAAGACATGGTAGTTAAAGGTCCCGTTTTTCCTGTGTTTTTGAAGCTTTGATTGTGTTTACAGTGCGCAATATAACATGTGTTCATGTTTCATGTAAAAAAAACACTGTATTTATCACACAATTTACTTATCTCCATACCGCTGTTTACACTGTCCTAAAAACGCGCTGATGTCTTCCTTGTTCTATGAAGTCCCTCCATCCGAAATACGTATCGAGTCCTGATTGTGTAGTTTCTTTAATGTGTTGTGATTCGAAAGCAGCTTAGCTTGCCGTTAGCTTAGCTGGCGACTGACGTATTTCTGTGGGCGGAGTTTAGTCAGAAAACTGTTTTATTGACGTCATTAAAGCAGGAAGTAGAGGGCTGTAGTCCAAACCGGCCATTCGCTGTAGGCTTTGAAAGGCGAAATCTGTTAAAGAAAATATATCGCCTGGCAGTGAACTTTGAGCTTTATGATTTTACAGGTATTATTTATGCTATTACAACAACATTACACACTAACTAGGGTTTAAAAAATGGGATCAGGAAGAACGTGACCTTTTAGATATTTTATGACTCCTCCAGTAATTAATGTATAGATCTATCAATACCGTACTGTATATGTCTGAGAGACACACAAGTCTGTTGTAATGCACAGTTTAGGATATTGAATTGCATAGGCAATTTTTGTTTTGTTCGCTGTCACTGTAATTGCTTAATACAACTGTACTGATGCATGAAATTTAGTCTTCAGTTTCTCATTGACATTCAAAATGCGCTCCTTATTCATTACCATTCACCGAAGGCTCTTGTCAGTGATTGTTTCAAACAGAAGACATGTGTCAAGCACATCTCGGTCTGCGTGCACTTGTTTGCCCGTTTGTTTGTTTCACTGTGTTCTTCGGTTTTCTGTTCCTCAGAGGTGGCACCTCAAAGTGACCTCTATTTAACAGAACGAGATATATTCCACCTCAGTGCCTTTGGGAAGTATATGCTAACTAACGCTTTTCATTGGATCGCTCGCTCTCTCCATTTTCAAGATGGTGGAGTCTATTTCGTTCCCATGGACTGCGTCTGAATCATTAGCGCTCCACAGGCCTGAGGGCCTCCATTGAAATTGATTGCACTTTGTTACTCGCGGTAATGGAAAGTTTCCCTCTCATTTAAAACTCCACTTATGGAAACATAATCAACTTGCCCTTTACTCCACTCAACCAAAAAAAGCTACGTTTGTTTCTTTCCATTCTTCTTCCCCTCCCACATCCCCTCTTATACTGGGCTCTTAGGTTCTCTGATCATCTTTCTTTGTCTTTCGGTTCCTCTTCTTTGTTTCTCCAATGTGATTTGGAAGCTGGAGTTCTTAGTTGGTTGAGGACTGTAAATTGGGACATCGTTCAGAATGGGACGGGACTTGAAAGGGACAGACGCTTTTGAGGACCAGCCAAAGACTCACTCTGTGTAAGAATAGCCTTCCTTGCTTTTGTCTGTCAACTTGTGTTATTTGACTTTTGACTCTATGGAAAGGTTTAAGTGTTCCTGTGGCTCAACTAGCGCAGCGCCTCATTAGCAATGGCAATGCCATGGGTTCAGATACAATGGTGCGCACATGGGGGAGAGCGGGGCACAACCTAATGCTTTTTGGTCATTCAAAAAAATATTTGAGTTTGATTAATTATATTTTTTCACAAGAAACATACACATATCTGCTACAAATGAACATTTAAAGTTTGTTTATAGTATTTACCATTCTTGGACAATTACAGCAAACATGACAGAAGTGCAAACGTAACTTACCCCATATGTGGGGTTAATTGTAACAGACAGAGGGTTAGTTGTAACACTTGCTAAAATAAGTTTGCAGGCAAATATTTCAATACTATGTTGTCTATATACCTGTACTTGAAGTGGATATTGTTTATATATCTGTCTATAATAGAAGGGTATCCACACTGTATTCATTCATCCAGCCTTTTCTTACAATAGTTAAATTATAAATGGATACAAATGTCTAGATATGTGAGAAAAAGCAGCACAATTATGACAAAACACTTTTTTTTATATGTGACCCAGTCTGTAATAATCATCTCAAATTCTGAGATGATGAGCGTCAAAGTCGGATTTTAGCCATTCATTTCATTATGATTTCAATCTTTGACGTGACCTCAATCAATCAATATTAAAGATATGAACAACAATAAATTTGACACACAATTTTGATAAGACAGGCGCATTTATTTTGGTTGGCAGCCAGCAATTTGTGTGTAGCCTATTTAAAACAATGGCAAGAATTACATTAACGTTATAAAGTAAGTGCTGAGGGGTTAGTTGTAACACAGCGTTACAATTAACCCCACTGGGTCAAAATATTTTCAAGCCCACCAAAAACGTTGCTAAGAGCTGCAGACATATTTCAAAACTATATGTTTGAGTCAACAAGACACTTATTTATATGACAAAGCATTGGATTTGGTATCTTACACACCCAACTTGGAAAAAAAAATATGATGAAAAAATTTACTTACATGCCACCAAAACACTCGTTCATCAATAACTCTCTGGAAAAACATTATACATTTCCAATAATTTGCGGGAGATCGTCTTTTGGCAGCGTGAAAAAATACTGGAAAAACAAAACTCTCAACCTTGTGCAATAATGTAAACAGTCCGTGTTACAACTAACCCGACATTGGTTTTTGCCCCGCGCACCCCTATATATATGGCCAGGTGTCTACTTTAAATGTACTGCATGTACCTAAAAGCTGTAAACTTGCTTTTAGTATTATCTTCTACGCATTATATTTGTGTCACAGCATTTGTGACCCTTTTCTATAAAATTCAGGCCAAAGTCTCATAATCTAACTAGCATGAAATAAATTGATTTCCATTATTGATTTCACTTTAATATCAATCTTTGACATGACCTTACTAAGTCAGTATTAAAGATATCAAGGTTATATTTTCACAGAATTTTCTTTACATTATGTAAAATGATTTCATTTAGAAAACAGTAAATCACAAAACATGACAAAAACATGGGTTTTCATACATAGTGTCACATTTGTGATCAATGTGATCAATGCGTAAGTGGTTCATTTGTATGAATATGTAATTTGTATGAACCCAACCCCTAAACATACAAACAACATCGGGTGAATTCATACAAATTCGCCACCTTGTAAAATACAAATTAAAACCATTAGGTTTCTTTTGCAAATGTTGACTTACAAAAATTAATGCTGTTTTGCTTAATATTTTTATAAACTTAGGAGTTATTTTGTACAGCATGTAGTAGTTTGTATGGTGCATGCTGTCTGTGTCAGCTTAATTTAGTGTTTGCATTGAAGCATGCCTAGATGCACTTTGTCCGTTAGCGTGCATAAGTTTGTCCTTGTGTTGCATGAATTTGGTGTTGTATAGACTTTCCTGGAATCTTGGTTTTAATTAGCAGGGAGGAGTGAATAGTGCCTTAGGCTGTCCTTGGGCTCTCTCAAGCGCATAAAGTATTGATACATGCACATTGATATCCACAAACCATATCAGTATCGAAACTGCTTTATAAAATGTGGGGACCCCTGACCTCATCTTAACTCTTTTTGACTAATAGTGACCCATCTTGTCCATCCATATGTCTGTCTGCCTACCTGTATACAGTACAGAAGTCTCCACATGTCTACCCCCCCACCCCCTCCACACCGCCCCTCTTCATGGCTGAATGAACTGTTAATCCACGTAAGGGGGTGGTCTAAGCCACATGCTTTACCTTTGATGCATTAGGTAATGATAGATGCACCAACCAACCCTGTATGTCCCCCCTCTCTTCCATCTCAAATGGTTTCCTCCATCTCTCTCTCTCTCTTTCTGTAGAGCATGCTGCAGTATAAGTCAGAAGCTGTGTTGCCACTCTCATATACAGTCTCTCTCCATCTCTCTCTCTTTCTCTCTCTCTCTCAGCAGCGTGTGGGCTCGCGAGCGTAAATCCTCTTATTCTTGGACGATGCCCAGGACAGATTAGACTGCAACCATCGCATCCGACCGGCGTGCCAGCGAATGCTACTGTCTGGTCCTTCTTCTTCTCCTTCTACCTCACATCTCTCTTTCTTCTCGGCCGTGCACCTGCGCTGGCTCCAGACTCTGCTCTTCTTCTTGTGTCTTTCTTCATCCTGCGCTCTGTTCGTCTCCGTTGGCAACGCTCCTAGTTTTGCCTCTCTGTGCATTGCTGCTGATCTCTTTGCTGCTGAGATGACCGGGTTGGATGCCTGAGGGAGGCAAGGGAAGCCAAAAAAGTGGAGACGCTGAGTAACCAAGCTAAAAGGAAGAATAGCTTTTTTATTTGAGTGGAAGGAGGGAGGGGGGTTGGTACTTTATTACATAGTATAGGAAAGACTGCATCCAGATCAGGGAAAGAGAGACAAAGCAAACAAGAGAGAGAGAGAGAGAGCGAAGCTTGGAAGCCCTGGAGAGACGGGGTCATGAAGGCTTTGCTGCTGTTGGTCCTGCCCTGGCTTAGTCCAGCAAACTACACTGATAATGTGGGCAACCTGCACATCCTCTACTCTGAACTGTGAGTAACACACACATCGGCTCACCGCAATGTGTGTGTATGTGGCGTGTATGTGTCCTGTGTGAGTTAGAGATCCATACACAGTGAAGTCACACTGTATCCCCATCCCGTCCCGCACTGCAATGTGTGCAGCTGGTTGTGTGTGTGTATTTGTTTGTGCTCATCCATATCATTAACAGTGATGTGCATAAATACAAAATTATTACTTTTACATTGAACTATCTGTGCATGCATACCTGTGTGTGTTGGGCGTGCATGCAAAAGGTTTGTGTTTTTGTTGTATAGAAGTTGCTGGATGTGTCTGTTGGGAAATTTTGATAGGGAGGATGCTTGGTGTCAATGGTTGTGTAGCAGAGGATAATGGTTAGATGATCAGGAAGGTTTTGTTTTGATGCGAGCAAACAGTGAGGGACACTGCAGCATGGCAGAGATGACCTAATGTGTGTGTTCAATCGGGTATATTTTCACATCAAATAGCCAATAAGCAATCATATTTAAATCTAATAATATTATTATGGCTGTTATTTACATTACATAAGTCAAATATATGTTAAAGGGATAGTTCGCCAAAAAATTAAAAATCTTTTTGATCTGAAGAACACAAATGAAGATATTTTGAGAAATGTTTGTAAGCAATCCATTCGTGGACCCCATTCACTCCCATAGTAGGAAAACGAATACTATGGAAGTAAATGGGGTCCACGAACAATTACAAACATTTCTCAAAATATCTTCTTTTGTGTTCAATGTTCATCAGAACAACGAAATGTATACAGTTTTGTAACAACATGAGAGTAAGTAAATGATGACATAATATTCATTTTGGGGTGAACTATCCCTTTAACTACTACATATCATTTAACTTGTTATTGCAAACACTATTGCATCTACATCTATTAATATCAAAATCGATATCTAATCTTTATGTACATATATGTGGGTGCGTGTGCAAACAGACTACGGCATCTACACGCACATACACTCATCACCATTCAGAAAGACTAGACACAGTTACCCAACCCCTACACACAAAAACCCACCGTATACTCTTGGATTCATCAAGCACATAAAAACATTCAAGCTGAACTCAAAGCATATACACAACATATTCATTTAAAGAGAAATGCACACTGCAGTAAACACAGTCGTGGACGTTAAAAGCCTCTCGTGCTTTTGCTGCACTATTGAGAAGAGACTTCTGCATTCACAGTGCGTGTGTGTGTGTGTTTGGGTGAAAGCTGGTTATATTGATCCCGGGCCGGGACTTTGGCAGAAACACGGTGGCGTGTAAGTGTGTGTGAAAGCCTCGGCGTCGTACAATAGACTGCATTACAAATCCTCATCTCCGAGTCTAGACTATACACACGGCACAAACCCACATAAACTGGTATAAACAGAATAAATTACGGAGAGGTATTCTCATAGAGGGATGATGTGAATGGTGAGGAGAGACAGACAGATAAGGTAATTTCCCGGACCATCTGTCCGTGAGTTTATTTGGCTGGGATCTATAGCTCTTTCGCTCTCCTTTTTCACCCTTTGTGTATGTGGGTCAGCATGTGAGTCATGTTTACATTTTATGATTTATATCCACGTGCTAGATCTGCAATGAATGTAGTACAGGAGAATAAAAAAAATTGACAGAATGGACAGGAAAGATGTAATGTGAAATGGTAGCACAGTTGTTTATCTTCATCTTGTGGGATGACAGAAATCTGCTTGTCTTTCTTTTTTTTGCCCAGAGTTTGTGTTTTCATATTTGATGTATCAATATCTATTCTTTTTTGTATTTTTCCCTGTCTGTAAGTTAACGGCTCAGTGAATTTACTCACTACAGATGTCTCTGATGGACATTTGCTTATGAATATGTACTGTACTGTAATAGTCATGCACATCTTACTGTTCTGACCCTAAAACAAATTATATCCAAAAATATATTATAAGCAACGAGTCGAAGTGAGTGATATTACTGCATGCTGATGTCACAGAAACAGAAAACGGTTGATTGACAGGTGGATATGCCATTCTTCGCCACTATGCTGGCTACATTACAAAATTACTACGATTGCTTTTTGTTCACGTGCATTTCTATCTACTTGAAATGGATTTTGCATTATCGGCTCATAAAAACGTTTTGGGCTCTGTCCATAGCTGCATTTAGCGCTGTCTGTTTGTGATCGGATCATCCAAAATGAATGTTGATATAGCAGGTGAAAACAGCACCTTTGTCTCATTGTGTGTGCGTGCGTGTGCGTGTGTGTTTGTGTGTTAAATGCTCTGATTAGTTCTACTTCCATCCTGCCAGCACTGATATCCTGACTGCTTGATCTCTGCTGATGCTGCCCTTGTACGTCTGAACACTCAGCCTCTCTCTCTCTCTCTCTCTCTCTCTCTCTCTCTCTCTCTCTCTCTCTCTCTCTCTCTCTCTCTCTCTCTCTCTCTCTCTCTCATGACATGATTAATTGGACTTGGAATTAAACATCCATCTCTTTGCACTGTTGCAGATGTGTATGCAGATGCTTTATGTGTAGGTGTGTATTGTTAGAGACACAATACTTGATAACCATTATTACTAACACTGCAGAGGGTTTAGCCTTCATGTTCTGTCGAGGGTGGTCTTTTTGTATATTTGATGAGCTTTTTGTTTGTTGTTGTTAATGCTGTATTACTATTAAAACTCATCAGGCAGAAGGTATTTCATATATTGCAAAGTATAGTAAACATACATTATTCGTTCTGAACACATTATCCAGTGAAGTCCTGATGAATCATTAATGAAAAGATGAAAAATTAAATTTTAACTGCTACAGTAACAGCGATTTGACGCGTCGTCAAATCACTGTAAGAAAATGCACGACTTCATATTCTGAACGTTCTAAATGGAGGCGGGTCTTGAGGCGAGATGATTGACAGTAGATGATAACGTTCTCTGATTGACAGCTGCACAGGATGAGCTAACATTAGCTTGCTTTGCTCGTGTTCATAATAACAACAACATGATAATAATAATGTTTCTATGTAGTATGTTTACCGTAGTCAGTGGCGGAGTGGCCATCGGGAGAGTCGGGACATTTCCCGGTGGGTCGGTAGTGTTTTAAGGGCTGCAAGGGTCGGTCTGATAATAGTTATACATTGCGAGTTATAGCAACCCCGTCTGGCGGCTTGATGTGCGGCCGCATCCCGCTGGTCAAACTGTGCAGCCTCTTTGCGCAACATAAAAGTGCTTAACCTGTTCGACAGGTCCAACCATGTTTAGGATTTTAAAAAATATAGGGGGATCATTGAACGGCGCTCCCCAAATGGCATAGCCTGTCGGCCTTTGATGTAAAAAGCCGCGCCGCCGAATGCCTATTTATTGGAGTACATATGCGGTCGGATTGATCCATCAAGCAGATAGACTATTTGATAGTAAGTGTGGATTAAGGATGTTTAAAATCTCTAGCTCGGTGGTCAGTACATGAATGGATCAAATCAGCACATTTGCAAAGGTTTGTCTCCATATGGCTATATAATAAATAAAAATAAGAAGGGTAACTTTGCAGTATCACATTATATATTTCCTACTATGTGATTTTCATATTACATATAACAGCATAATGAAATTAATAAAAAGACAAGGAAGTAGGATTGGCATGTAAATTGTATTATTTTTACCGGAAAAACAGCAAAATAACTCTGAGGTAAATGCGCAAAACACGTTAAAATAAATGAGCAATAGCAGTGGAAAAAAAACATTATTATCCCTCAAAACTTTATATGACAAAAATGATATTTAAAGGAAAAATTCTTACAGTTTTTCAAAGATGTAAAGAAAGTATTCCATATTACTCCCATTTATGAGCACGTTCATCTCTGGTCTCGCTCTGTTATGTAATAGCTGATTGACAGGTGCGCATCTCCGTCTTTTAAACAGGTATCATTTTGTATAGTTACTCATTTAGGAAAATTATCCGTGATTTGATGATTTTATTATTATTATGAAAATGTTTTTTTTTTTGCAAATTGATTACGATTTGTATTACTGTAGTTTTACTACAAATGCAAGACCTTTTTTACCACGGAGGGCCGGTGGTATACGAAATTCCCCGGTAGATTTTTTGGTCCCACTCCGCCCCCGACCGTAGTTACACAAAACAAGCGACAAGTCTGAAGGCTGCATCGATCATTGGTTAGTGGGTGGAGCTAATGACTCAGTTTCGCGCAGTGCATTCGGGTTAATTAAGTTCATCAAAGACCGGTGCGAATATTTGCTTCAACACACTATCAATCTCAAAATCGTGCAAATTTCTTTTTTTTCTCATGTAAAATGCGAAATGGAAATAAATTACCCCTGATAACAGGCTAAAATGTCTAGGGTTCAATTCTGCTTTAATATGTATTGTCTCTAAAACCCAAACATCATGCATTTTATGGATGACATCTGAAGCATATTAAGCTAAAAATATTATTTATGATTATTCTTATAAGCTAGAACATACTAATTTAACGTTAAATTTGTTTTTAAAATTGGCCTTGAGCGCTCTCATACATGTTTTGCTTCCAAATCTGGTTATGCAATTCAGTGAAGGTGTATCCTGTGCATTGTAAGTTGTACGGGCATGCTAACATCTCTCATGTTGTCTGTGTTGTTGAATATGTCTAGACATGTTTTATCAGGTGGTATTTCAGAAAAATACGACTGGCATGTAGCTGTTTTGAACTCTGTCTGTGTCTGTACATTTCACACGTTTCCATCACTCTGAGGGGTGTGATGGACCTCAGTTATATAATTAATGTGATGTCAGGTTACCCACGGCAACAAAATGTGTAAAAGTGTTAAACTGTACTTCAGATTTAGGACATTCGCTTCTTCAGGGCTCGTCTTGAATTTAAGGGACTGTTTACACAACACCATGTATGCAATGAAAAGGGAAAAGTTTAGCTGTTTTGACTGTTCATTTACATAACAACAGCATTTTAAGAGGCTGAATATGCAAACTTTTAAGTCAATGGAAGT
Organism: Misgurnus anguillicaudatus; assembly: GCF_027580225.2. Taxonomy (NCBI): domain Eukaryota; kingdom Metazoa; phylum Chordata; class Actinopteri; order Cypriniformes; family Cobitidae; genus Misgurnus; species Misgurnus anguillicaudatus. The sequence continues at coordinate 17,558,957 of NC_073354.2, forward strand.
TTTTGAAAATAATACTATTATCATCACTGTGGAAATGACAAAAATTTGGGAAAACGGTGACGTTATGTGCATGGATATTACGTTTGAAGTCTTTTCTTTTAAAGAAGTTGCGTCACTTTACCGCCATATTTGCAATGCTTCCATGTTTTGTCAGAACAAGACCTGTCGATTTTGCGCAAAGGCGGGACTAGAGCGGCCATTCTGACCATTGTGATCTCCCCTATTCATATCAATACCAGTGACGCATCTTGTTAATATTAAATATCTTTGATATTACATGTTACATCACCAACTACTGGCCTGGCATGCTTAATTCAGCCTTTTTATTTGTCTCTGTGTGACAGGGATTGTTTTAACAACCTTGTCGCCTGAACGTTTCGTTGTCTTGTAAACGTAACCTTAGAAATTTTTGTTGGGTTGATGGGTAAGAATACAAATCTTCTGAAGCAGATGTATTGTATTTTATGATTTTTTTTTTTTTTTAAAGCAGATGCAATCTAACTCATGTGTCAACATGGGTGATGTAGTCTATTAATGACATTTTCGTTTTAAAGGCTACATTTCACAAGTCTTTGGTGTCCCCAGAGTATGTATGTGAACTTTAGCTCAAAATACCATATAGATAATTGATTATAACATGTTAAAATTGTCACTTTATAAGTGTGAGCAAAAATGTGCCATTTTTGGGTGTGTCCTTAAAAATGCAAATGAGCTGATCCCTGCACTAAATAGCAGTGCCGTGGTACGATTGTGCAGATTAAGGGGTGGTATTATCCCCTTATGACATCACAAGGGGAGCCAAATTTGAATTACTCATTTGCTTGCAGAGAATGGTTTACCAAAACTAAGTTACTTAGGTTACATTTTCTAGGTTGATAGAAGCACTGGGGACCCAATTATAGCACTTAAACATGGAAAAAGATAGATTTTCATGATATGTCTCCTTTAAATGTTTAAAGCAGTGGTGATTTTAATTTACGTCCTGTGCTTTGGCTGATAGACAGTGTTATGGGTATAACATTACCATTTCAAAACAATATAAAGCATCTCTGCAGATCCAGACAACATCTACAGCTATCACATTGTGACTCACACTTTTTATTAACCTCCCCTCAAGCATTGCATTTTACAGCCGTGTCAAGTAAAAAAGTCAGTCTAGCTGTTTTAAGCACAAGAAAGTATCTCATGTAAACAGCATCTAAAAATGTAATGAATGGCAGGTGAACCAAAACCAGACCAATTGATGGCTTCCCTAAGACTGTTTCATCATATCTAATATCAGTCTTGTCATAGTTAATTTCTGTGAAGGTCAAAGTGTAAGGCTGTAGCTTACAATGATTTTGATGTATGTACCTGGTTCTGGTTCATATTATGGTTAAGCATGAATGGGGGGGGGGGTTATTGAGTTATTGAATCTGTATACGTGCATTTATGTGTGTTCGTGTTTGGTTGATGCCTCTGGTCAGACAGCAGCATGTCATCATCAGGGTGACGTGTGTGTAGTGAGAAAACAAGGCCGCGTGTTGCCGTGGTGACCTTATTTTCATGCATAGTGAGCGGATGACCGATAACGTGCTCGAGTGACATGTCCTGCGGCTCATTCAGTGACCGCATAACCCATCTACTCATCTAAGACACAAACAAAGCTTTATAGAGGGAAACAAAGAATTCTGGGATGTTCCCTACACATGTAGTCTCTATATTGTGAATAAGATATGTTAAAGCTCACGTAACACACGCTGTTTCTGCATTTCTGATGTTAATCTGGAGTACCTATAGAGTAGTATGACATCCTTTATATCTCTGAAGAGTCTTTAGTTTAATCAGATTTATAAAAGAAAGATTAGCTTTACCGAATCTTTCCGATAACGTACGAAAAAATGAAGAAGGAGGAGTTACTTTCGCAGGAGGAGCGAGTACGAGTCATGCAACACTATACAACACTGTTTTAACTTATGATTCACTACATGTTCGTGTCATTTATATAATATGCAAGCGACTATTTCCAACATAAGACAGAAGTCTTACTTACCGCGTGCAACTCGTCATGACCCGGTTGGGAAAAGTGTCCGTGACGTTACCCATTGGTTTCTGAAGATGATCGTTTTTGAAGCTTAAAGTAGGCTTGCCTGACGTAGCCTTCTTTGCTGCGCGTCATTGCGCATCATTCACGGATATCCGAAAATGGCTAAAGAGGCGGGACGTGTGAAGCTAAGGTGTCTGGTTGCTGAAACCATGCCCACCTAGCTCGATTCTTGTGACCGCAGTGCCTGTTCACCCCTAACTCAAGTGGCTGCGCCCTTAATTATGCAGAAGTTTAAGGCTAATATAATTTAAATGGGGGAGTTACAAAAAAATTCACCCTTCTCACAGTTCTCATTAAGGGCAAACTTAGCTATACAGACCAAAAATTATTTTTGTACCAGGCTGTAAACATATTATTTTCTGCTGTAAAGTTGGCCATTTTAACATGGGGGTATATGGGAATTGACTCCCTTTTGGATCCTCTAGTGGCCAGTCGATGAATAGCAGTTTAAGTCACTTCTGTATTGGCTTCATCAGACAGATCGGAAAGTTGCCCCTCGGAATAAATATTTTGCGTTTGTTTTCGGAGGATGAGCACACACACACACTTTAATTATGAAATATATATATATATATATATATATATATATATATATATATATATATATATATATATATATATTAAAGTTCTGTGGGAGTTAAGCCAACATTCTTGTTGATAGCAGAATCACACTTTACCAATTAACTACAGTATCACTCTTTTATAGCAATTTCACTCATTTGACACTTTTATCCAAAATGACTTTTGCACTACAATAAATATTACCATACCTCTTATCAGTATTTCCATTTCCTGGGGTGCGAACCCATGACCTTTTGTATTGCTAACGTGATGCTCATTTGAGCAACAGAAACATTATTCATTATGGGTAAAGAATAAGATATACTCTTCGCAGAGAGTAAAACACGGCACTGTCTTTAAGCAGTTAAGCCAGACTTACAGATCGCTGTACGTTTTTTAGTCTTTTCTGCAGTTGCTCTGCGTCCTCTTGCCTTTCTTATCAGGTTAATGATGATGAGGATCAGGAAGAGCAAAAAAGCTGTTGCTAATTCAACACTTTAGCTGCATCTGAGACAGAAAGTTGGCAGAGATCTTTCCCTGCTCAGCACCTGAGCTCAGGGCTGGATTTGCACCTGCACTGGCTGCCCTGTCGCTGCTTTGCATTCTGGGAAAGAGCTAAGCAGTTTAGCCTACAGTAGATGAGCTTTTCTGTTTGCATGGAAAATACAGTATGTACAGGTTGGTGAGCAGGAATAAAAGATATGAAAACTCCTCCCATACTGCACATACAGCCAAAAACACATTCAGTGTTCGGGCGGCTTTGGGGTCTAGTAAACTCCCCTTGCACTTGAGCAATAGCAGGCAACTGCAGGACCTCTTAAACTTAAATAAAATTAAATCTTAATTTCTAATTCTAATCGAATGACTTCAGGACTTCAGTCTCCTCAAAAAAGCTTGAGATGTGTTTAGTGCCAAGAGAGGTCACACTAAATACTGACTGATGCAAGACATTTAGTCCTGAAAATTGTTTTGTTTTTAATTTTGTGAACATATTTCCTGTATTTTCTGTTTGTATCTTAAGAAAGAGTGAAAACTAAATATGGATGGACATTAAAACTTTGCTAAATCAGCAAGGCTAGTGATGGTGGCCTAAGACTTTTGCACAGTACTGTATATCTATATGAAAAAAAATTATCAAAATTTTTGAAAGACGTTTAAACTCAACTATGAACTATTTTCAGCTATGGAAGATACAAATACATGTATTGGAAGTTGCACTAGACAAAATGCACTTTGGTCAAAAATCTGGAAAACATAATCTGGTCCCATCTGAATATACATGATGCATTTATAACAGCATAAGCAGTGATGCAAGATCTCTTTATGTCACAGTGCTATAGGCTTTGAAGACCGCATATGTGAAGATTTCTGGAAAACTAGGCCATGCAGAGCTGCTCAAGTGAAGATAAAGTGTGAATAGACACGCGCTTTGAGCAGATGTATATTATACCGCAAACCATCGGTATAAAGCATGCACGTGCACACACATGCACTGCACAGGTACGCACACATACCTCACAAACATCGACTTAGTGAACTAAGGCATGTTACCTGTATAATTCATTTACAGAGGTTTGTCACGGCTGTCCTTGGCTAGCTGTGAATGAATTTGTGCATCACACAATAGCACAGCACATGAATGGAGCACATGCAGAGGTCAAACTGTGAATCTACTGTTTGGCATGTTGTGCCTGTTTGTGCCCACTTGGGACTGGGTCAGTTGCATCTAATTGTCTACAGTAAATAGGTTTCAATGTTAACTCCATCCCATTCCCTGTGTTGCCGTGCACACACTGGATAACTAAAGCAGATCACTGCCCCGATTCCACAGAGCGAGAGAGAGAGAGAAATAAAGTCAATGCGGTCGCTCGGTTGGCGGTGGGGGGCTGGTGGGGGATAGAGGGATGAACATAAATCTGCTGCTGTCTTCATCCTGCTGCTCTCATCAGAGAGAAATGGGGGGAGGAGTGTTAATGTAGAAAAAGTGTAGAAGATATAAATAAACAATAAAAGAGAAGGGGTGGATCACTAAAGGAGAGAGACAGAAGGGGAGAGAGATAACTGTCCTTGCAGGCTGCCAGTGTGACGTCATTGGTCGGCTGAGTAGGTCACATGATACTGTTTCATAGGATGAGAAAAAGTATGGGAGAACCTGTTCAAGGTGTCAGTGAGTGCATTCGTATCCAAATGATGTCAGCGTGCGCATGGGAGGGATTTTTTGGTTTGTATTTTTAGCAACCTTTGAGTCACCTCAGCAGCAGTGGTTTGACTCTATTTTATGAGTTATTTTTCTCTTTTGATGAATCATTTCAATCAGATATCTCTCAGGGTGTGTCAGTCGCACACTCCAGGATGCAATAATATGTGTGATGAGCAATCAGTCCTAAATGAGATACACTATCATCACCAGTTTTCCTGTTTACTGCGTGTCAATATTGAATAACTTCCTCCCATCCCAAGATAATTTGCAGAGACTGTGTAAATACTAAGCCTTGATCTGTGACTTACTTTAGCATAACGTCACATCTGCGTTAACAAAATGCATGGTGATCGTTGGCTGTCAAGTTGTTGTTCGTTATAAACTTGAATTAATACATGCCTTTCTTTTTTTTGCATTCACGTTTAATCTCTGTACAGCGCTTCGTGAATGTGTTGGCATTTAGCTTGGCCCCATTCATTCCTATGGCTCTAAACAAAAGTTACTTAACCACCATACTTACTTGTGTAACTACTCATGTAACAGTCTTTAAATAGGGAAAACATGGAAGTGTTTGTTTGCTTCTAAATTCATCCCTGTTTGGAGCCATAGGAATGAATGGGGCTAGGCTAAATGCTAACACATTCACAAGGCACAGTACAAAGATTGTAGGTTGAGGTAGGAACATAGTAAAATATTGAAAAACAGTGGTGTTCTCCTTTAACATTAAAATGCAGTCAATTTTTGTATCTCTTAAAACTCATCTTTGAGCATCATAATAGCATATATAAAAGTGTTTCCTGTAACAGTAATTTCTTTATGCTTTAAAACAGCTTGAATGTAACTCTACACCCATTTTTCATTTAGTATCTATAAATTTAGTATTTTTTAGTATCTACTTTAGTATTTAGTATCTATGAATATTTAAATTAGCCCTTGCCTCTTCTCAGTCACACCAACTCAGACCATAGATATGAATATGTGAATTAGTCACCGTCTCCATTCAATCGCACAAGCTCGGACCATACAAATATACACTCACCTAAAGGATTATTAGGAACACCATACTAATGCTGTGTTTGACCCTCTTTCGCCTTCAGAACTGCCTTAATTCTACATGGCATTGATTCAACAAGGTGCTGAAAGCATTCTTTAGAAATATTGGCCCATATTGATAGGATAGCATCTTGCTGTTGATGGAGATTTGTGGGATGCACATCCAGGGCACGAAGCTCCCGTTCCACCACATCCCAAAGATGCTCTATTGGGTTGAGATCTGGTGACTGTGGGGGCCATTTTAGTACAGTGAACTCTACAACTGTCCAACTTTGGTGAGCTCCTGCAAATTGTAGCCTCTTTTTCCTATTTGTAGTGGAGATGAGTGGTACCCGAGTGGGGTCTTCTGCTGTTGTAGCCCATCCGCCTCAAGGTTGTGCGTGTTGTGGCTTCACAAATGCTTTGCTGCATACCTCGGTTTTAACGAGTGGTTATTTTAGTCAAAGTTGCTCTTCTATCAGCTTGAATCAGTCAGATCATTCTCCTCTGACCTCTAGCATCAACAAGGCATTTTCGCCCACAGAAAAGTTTTTTCCTGTTTTTCCCTTTTTACACAATTCTTTGTAAACCCTAGAAATGGTTGTGCGTGAACATCCCAGTAACTGAGCAGATTGTGAAATACTCAGACCGGCCCGTCTTGCACCAACGACCATGCCACGCTTAAAAATGCCTAAATCACCTTTCTTTCCCATTCTGACATTCAGTTTGGAGTTCAGGAGACTGTCTTGACCAAGACAACACCCCTAAATGCATTGAAGCAACTGCCATGTGATTAGTTGATTAGATAACTGCATAAATGAGAAATTGAACAGGTGTTCCTAATAATCCTTTAGGTGATGTTAACAGGTTAAAGCATACACACTGCATGTGTGAGCATCACAGAAGTAGAGCTACAGCAGCAGTGCTGTAATAATTTCGGTGCTGAATCTATGCGGCACACATCTATAGCTCACTCGTTCAACTGTGTTGATTGGTTACATGTTTGTGACATTTTTATGGAGAAAATACTCAGCAATGGTGTTGAGTGATGAATTTGCACATGGTTTGTCTCAAAGCATATTAAAAAAAAACATCACATAGACTCTGAAATGACACACTGCGCCTTTAACTGAATCACATTATGCTTTAATCCGCAATCCAGACTAATTAAAATGGCAGTCAGGGCGTAAATGCAGGGTTTAAAGTTTAAAAGGTCACCAAGATCATAAAAGTATAACAGGTTGTATCCTGGGGGATTTAAAAACATTTCTCAAAATTGAGTTTACTTTTCTTGCTATTTCTCTCTAAGAGTGTATAATCCTCCAGGCAGTGAATTACATACCACTAAGATCCAAATAGCACATCTCCGTCTCCCTCCTCTCTGGTCTATTGCTCCCTAAGATTATTACTTTTCTTAATCCCGTCATATCTTCCTCTTACTGCACTGATGCTCTGATCTTCAGTCCCATCAGCAGATTATGCACAGATAGGGAGAAAGACACCTCGTTTAACAAACCGCACAAAGATTAGTGTGTATTTATTTGCACGTTTATCTCTGCCTCTATGTTAGACTAATTAAAGAGATCAGATGGATCCAATATCAACACTTTCCCATAATGTGTTTCTCTTCTCTCTTCACCCTATAAAGTAGCCAATAAAGGGGCGGTTTCCGGGACAGGGATTAGACTAGTCCTAGACTAAAATAAATGTACTGTAAGAGCAGTCCAAACTGAAAACAACTTGCGTGTCAAACCATCTCAAAGAGTTTGATACCAATTGACAGACGGCACTTGATAACTGGTTTATTCTTTATTTCTCGATCTCAAACTATCACATCCACTATATCAGATGTGAGGCAAGTGTAGGCTGGGATAAACACAATATCCTGCAGTGTTCAGAGTTTTCAGATGTCAATTGAAACTAAAAGTGCTGCAGTTTTGTCAGAAATGCATTTTGTGCTGGTGCAGCGTTGCGTTGCAAAGCTGTCTGTCGAACAACTAAAGTCTCTGGCTTGAAAATGCAATGCCTCTTTAAATGCTGCAGTATGAGTGTGTGTGTGTGTGTGTACACAAATAGAAGAGTACTGATCGCATGCAGTGTGATTATCCTACTGCATGTGTCTGGATTAGCAACATAGCTATAGAGGTTTCAGGGGGAAGGGATGGAGTATACTGTCTGTAAGATAGCACTTGTATATGTATGCAGTGAGGAATGGATTATTGTATTTGACACTGCATGCTTTCAAACATAAACATGGTGTCGTACATAGATTAAAAGTAGTATTATGCATTAACATTGCGTTAAATGTAATAACAGCACATAATAGCAGTAAAAGGGCTATTAGTTGCATTTATGTGCATTTCATGTGCGTTTCGCCAACAATTATATGGGCTTAAACAACAACAAATACTGTAGAAGACACACAC